>NC_133650.1:230641361-230904823 GCF_009905375.1 Apium graveolens | reverse complement strand
GTGAAAGCATGGAGGAAAAAGAGGAATGGTAGAAGGGAAACAGAAGAAAGGCCAAGGCACATAGAAGGAGTGAAGGCAACACTGAAGAAACTAAATCTCTACCTTCCATACCTGAACCTTTGTTGCTGATCCCACTATAAACATCCATGGTGAACCAATCATCCCAAAAGAGGAACCTATTGATTGGGACACCATCAATTTGCCTACCTTTTTAACCACTCTTCCACTACCAAAGAAACAGAAAAGAAAATCCAAATCTACACCTCCCCTAAACTCTAAGAAATTCACTCAAAAACATAAACCTAACCCTAAGCCACCCATTTCTAAAGATGATTATGTTCACATCTGTGACATAAAAGAAATTTCAGACATTGAACTCTATCTGGATGAGCTGGAGGATGTAAGGGGAATTGCTGCTTACAGACAGCTACCAGAGAGATTGGTGTTCAGATACAAAGGAGCTGGGGAAAGAACATGGCCTCTCTACAGGATTCTGAATGAAGGCTACTCTACCTTGATCAGAGTCTTTTCAGCCATACAAAAGGATTCTGGCTTTACCAGGACTGCCAAGACTGAAATTCTCAACAAGATTGCCAACATAAGGAAAACTTGGAGGGAGCCCAATGCTTTGCCCAGAACCTTACTCATTCAAGAAAGGGGAACTACAATTCACAAATCACCTCATTGGTTGATGGAATTCAGAGATGATAAAGGAGTCAGAAGATTTTTCAGACTTGAAGACCAACTCAAGATTGCCAGCAATGAAACTCTCAAAGAAATGCAATCTAAGTTGGAAATCAGTGATGAAGATGAAGCTGAATTCTTCAGACAACTCCAACTCCAAATTGAGGAAAATGACAAAGGGCTAGGAAAGAAAACCAGGGATCAAAGAAGAAAAAGATGATTTGCTCAGGCTAGAGGAGCACCCTTGGAAACACTGTAAATCTTCAATTACCTTCTAGTACTTACACTTTTGCAGCACTTTTAAATTTCTACTTAGTTTCAGTTCATATATTTGTTAAGTGTTTTGTTATCATCAAGTTAACCTTGAATTTATGTCTACAATTGTTATAGACATAAATAGGGGGAGATTGTTAGGAATATATGTGCATTAGTTTGATGATATGTTTAACAAAACACTTAAGTAGAAATCTAGTGTTTGTAGCCTCAACGGATAAGACCACTTTGGCTATCCGTTGATGGTGTAGCTTTACTTAGAAATAAGTCTAGTGTTGTAGCACATTTCAGTCTCTGAATTTGAGATATAATTCTTAAATGTTGAGGGAAATTATAAGTCATGTTGACTACTAAAGGATATGCAGATAGGAAGGCCAATTGTAAATATTTCATGCCTTGTAATTTTGTATAAATGAAATGGTGTCAACTGATAACTTAAAGACCTTCAACGGATGAGAAACAAAGCTTCAACGGATGTCTCTAAAGCTTCAACGTATAACATCCTTCAACGGATGAGTGCATCAACGGATGGAGCTTCAACTGCTAACACATCAACGGATAAAGCCATCAACGGATGAAGGCTTCAACGGATGTTCTGTTAAATAGCAGTTGACAAGTGGTAGTTGTACCTACAAACAGAGGCACATGGGTTGACAGAGACAACTGAGATGTGGTAGCCTATTTCAGGAACATCAGAAAAAGCAGCCGTTCTACTCTAGTATAAAGAGGCAATAGTCAACAATACACTGGAGTAAAATGGAGAAGAAACAAGTGGAGAACTTATTTTATTATTGTACTTTTTATCTTTGTCTTCACTTGTAAACTTGGTGTTATATAAACCAAGTAGCAGCTAGTAATTAGAACAGAATTTTTCCAGAGCTGTTTAGAAAAATCTTGAGAAAAATTATCTAGTTTGTACTAGGATGCAGCTGTGATCAACTTCTTGAATCACAGATTTTCTGAAATACCATCTCTGGTGGAACAACAAATCCACCAGAAAAGTTTTTAAGGTCTGTTGTGTTCTGTACTTTTGTGCTTGAATATATATCTGTCTGTATTAGCTTAAAGCAATTCACACACTTGTTTATCTTAAACACACAGCCTTTGAAACTGCTCAAAACTTGAAAAAGTTTTGAGATTTACATTCAACCCCCCCTTCTGTAAATCTCATTGTTAGTTCACTAGGAATAACAATTTCTTAAGGTCATAGTACATTTTCTTACTTCCTGGGTAGATTGAATATCTGGAGTTGTGCCCTTCGTGCAGCAGCTCATCCTTTAACTCTTGCACATTCGGAATCCAAATTCGGGATGCATACCTCATGATCCCTTTCTCATCCTTCTCGCATCTGACTTCCTCACCGGTCAATGTTCCTCTTTCTTCACTCATCTTCTTTTCCTGACACACTCGTATCTTTTCAATCAGTACCGGTACTAGTTTAATCTCAAATAATCCTTCTGTTCCTTTACCGGTTATTCTCACGTCAATTTCCATCTTCTCAAATTCCTTAACTAACTCCTCAGATGTCATTATCATTTTGAGTCTTTCCTTCCTACTAAGGGCTTCAGCCACCATATTGGTTTTACCCGGGTGATACAAAATTTCATAGTCATAGTCCATAATCAATTTGAAGCACCTCCTCTGTCTCATATTTAGTTCTTTCTGAGTTAAAATATATTTGAGGCTCTTATGGTCAGTATAAATCTCGCATTTCTCACCGTACAGGTAGTGCCTCCAAATTTTCAGGGCAAACACTATGGCTGCTAATTCTAGATTGTGTGTTGGGTATCTGATCTCATACTCCTTCAATTACTGAGAGGCATACGCAATAACCTTCCCGTGCTGCATAAGCACACATTCTAGTCCTTTATGCGATGCGTCACTGTATATCACAAACTCTCCCTTTCCATCGGGAAGAGCGAGCACTGGTGCTGACACCAGTCTCCTTTTCAGTTCCTGAAAGCTTTCCTCACATTTCTCCGTCCATACAAAATTTTCCGTTTTCCGGGTAAGTCTAGTAAGTGGGCCGGCTATCTTAGCAAAGTCTTGCACGAATCTCCGGTAATATCCTGCTAAACCCACAAAACCCCTAACCTCTGTTGGGGTAGTCGGTCTTTCCCAGTTGGATACCGCCTCTATCTTGGCGGGGTCAACTAAAACTCCTTTTTTACTCACCACATGCCCTAAGAACTGAACTTCCTTTAACCAAAACTCGCATTTTGAGAACTTGGCATATAATTTCTCATTCCTCAAGATTTCTAAGACTATCCTCAAATGTTTTGTATGTTCTTGCTCTGTCTTTGAGTAGATTAGAATATCATCTATAAAAACTATCACACATATATCTAGGTACTTTTTGAACACTCTGTTCATCAAATTCACAAAGGCCGCGGGTGCATTGGTTAGTCCAAACGACATGACTAAGAACTCATAGTGTCCATACCTAGTGCAAAAAACAGTCTTTGGTATATCCTCAGGTTTGATTTTCAACTGATGATATCCTGTCCTCAAATCTATTTTGGAAAAGTGTACAACACCCTTGAGTTGGTCGAATAGGTAATCAATCCTAGGGAGAGGGTACCCATTCTTAATAGTCAGCTTATTCAACTCTCGGTAGTCTATGCATAATCTCATACTGCCGTCCATTTTCTTTATGAACAGTACTGGCACTCCCCATGGTGACACATTGGGTCTTATCATCCCATTATCTAATAACTCTTGAAATTGAGAAGCTAATTCCTTCATCTCAACTGGGGCTAGCCTATAAGGGGCCTTGGACACTATTGCCGTTCCTGGTGCTAATTCTATAGGGAATCCTATTTCTCTGTCGGGTGGCGATCCTGGTAAGTTCTCTGGAAACACATCCTCGAATTCATTCACTAAGGGTATGTCCTGTATGTTGGGAACTTCCTTCTTAGTATCCATTATATAAGCCAAATAGGCCTCGTTACCTTTCTTTAACAATCTTTTTGCCTGTAGCATGCTCAGAAATTTCTGGGTCTATCGTTGACCTCTAAACACTACTTCTTTTCCATTTTGCACTCTTATCTTCACCCTCTTCCGCTCACAATCTATTTGCGCTCCATTACTGGATAATCAATCCATTCCTAAGATTATATCAAATTCTCCTAACGCAAATGGGATTAGGTCAACCTCAAAGACTTTCCCTTCTAATTTCAACTTGCATTTGGGGTGTACTTGATTTACATGAATTATTTCTTTGTTTACTATTTTTACTTGTAATACCTCACGTAAGGGTACGGCGTTAAGTTTTAACTTTTTAGCAAAATCTTGAGATATAAATGACTTGGTCGCTCCAGAATCAAATAGGACATTTGCATGTTCGAAATTTAACAGAAGGGTACCTGCTATCACGTCAGTGTTCCGGACAGCGTCCTGAACGGTCATGTTGAAGGTCCTAGCAGCTGGGGGCCGGTTGGATACAACTCTGCTCATCCCTGAGGATAGGGGATTTAATGTCGGGCAATCCTTCCTCATGTGCCCTACCTTCCCATATTAGAAACATGTCATGCGGGGTCGGTTACATTTGTTGGCAAGGTGTCCGGTTTGGTCACATATATAGAATTTCAGAGGGGCTCTCGCCTGGCTTCACACTCCAAGGTGTCTCTTTCCACATGTTTGACACTCCGGTATAGAGGCGCGGGGATGGCTATGAAATATTGCCATAGGTTGTCCGCCGCCCTTGCCAACACTCTCACCGGGGGCCTTTCTAAATCTGGGGCCTCTCGCAGGTTGGGACACCACTCCCCTGATGAACTTGCTTGGAAGGCTCCTGTTCCCGGTTCCTCCTCCTTGGCTTCCTATCTTCCTATCTTCCTCTTCGTATTTTCCTTTTCCTTCAAACTTTGCTCACTACCAGCTTTAACAATCGAGGCTTTTTGCACTAAGGTGGTGTAATCTGTCAGCTCTAGTACTGCCACTCGGTTCTGGATCCACTGTTTCACACCAAGCTGAAACCTTCGCGCTTTCTTCTCTTCGGTATTCACGAACTCAGGCACAAATCATGACAACTCAGTAAACTTGGCCTCATACTCTGCCACGGTCATCTTATCTTGTTTCAACTCTAGAAACTTAATCTCCATCCGAGTTTCCATAAACCTAGGGAAATACTTGTCTAAAAATAATCGGGTAAATCTATCCCATGGAATCACAGCATCTGTGTGACGGCCTCAACCCCGGGGTCAGGAGTTGACGTCATCAACAACAACTATAAGATAGACAATTCAATAATAAGATATAACTACGGCCCCTTTACCAAGATCTTTGCCAGGTTTAAGTATGATTTAGGTTACAACTAACACAAACCAATTTACAACAATCATCTCGACGCAGCTAATTTAACACAGCAACTCAAGAGACCACCCTTGGTCCAGCACAACCATCTTAGAGGAGTCTGACACGAAGGGAACTGAAACTCTGCCCTGACTACCACGGAAGAATCTCCTAGTAATCTGCAATACATATATAAAACATTCTGTAAGGGTGAGCAATTGCTTGCTCAACAGTACCGCTATATGAATAACAAGAAAAATAACTTATGGTAAAATGATTATTGGAACAGAAATTATAATTTGCTGCACATCAAGTAAAAACATACATAAACTGTATATTCAAAATTAGCATGCTCTGTAAAACAATATCATTAGTAGTGTGCTGTGTATAAATACCAGAATTAAATCTTAGCATGCTATCTTCATTTCCAAATCCACTATATAAACCACTTGTTCCGCTACGGGAACCACAAAACTCAAATCAGATACGTAGTGGATATGTGAAGACAGCTGATCAAGCTATCAACACTGGACGGCTCCCACTGTCATCCTATATACCTGTTCCAGAACTCAGAGACTAGCTAGGTCTCTGACCTGCTGGACTAATCGGTTATACAGTGCGCACAACCGAATTAGCCTCTTACGCCACCTCAATAGGCCTACTCTGGCCCCAACGTATCCCATATCTGATCATTTTATCCAGTTTTCAAAACACTTGTACCTATCTCATTTTCAAAATCATTTATGTCACATCACACTATTCACAACTTCTTTTCATTTTAATCACGTTTAGAGATAGGTCTTTTCAGAAGTTACTTTTCCCCAAAACATAATTTTAAACAAGATTTTCAAGAACAGGGGATACGTAACTTAAAACGTTTCTGTTCCATTACGAGAATGAAACATTTAGCTATTCATACGTACTGAACCATAAAAGAATGGTCAGGGGTACTTGCCTTGCAGAGCTTTACAACTATCACTGACTGGTTTGATAGACTTAAACGTTCGGGCTCTCATGGAAAAATGACTGTCTCACTAGAAGTCATCTCTGTTTCGCAGCAATCTATCTCAAGATAGTATCCAAGACTCTCAGGGTTCTTTTCTTGGGAACCTTGAGGCACTTGTCAACTGATCACTAGATTATCTTAGTTCGATATCAATTATTGAGTCCTTCGATTAGAACCTACAGAGCCGAAATACCTTATGTTAGACGTCTTGGTATGCTTGACATATCCTCGATACCAATCCTACCCAAACGATAACAATCCCGACTCGTACTTATATGTATTATTATAATACAATAACACACATAACAGTCAGGTTCACGTTCTTAAAAATCGGTTTGGTGTTCATTTTCGGAAAAATACATATACTAGTCATTTTATAAAACTAGGATTATTACTTTTGGCAAAACAGTTCACCACAACATACAATCAGATTTCGTATAAAATATATATATGTGTTTATATATTCGTTCGACAGTCCGAGAATTACTGGATACGCCCCCCGTATTTCTGTAGTTCGATTTCTCGGAAATTGGGCAGCACCTCCTTTAATTATCGGACTAACCCGTCGAACAATTCGATGTCAAACCAATTCTCAAAAACTATAACGACAACCCAATCACAATCCAATTGCACAAATCCCAATCACCAATTCATACCAGTAATATCATTCGAAATCCATAAATTCCCAAAGTTCAAATCAATTATATTTACTAATTATTATTCATATTTTATATTTTTAATTTGTAGGACTCAGAACAACGTCATCACTGTCCACCGTCCGCTCATAAAAAGTCATCGCGGATGGCGACAGAATTTCGCGGGTACCCGATTAATTCTCGGGTTTGCAACGCGAAATTCCGCCTATTATTCGAAATATTTTCCACACAATTTTTTTTATATTTTATTTCACATAACCCAATCAAGCAAATTCCTACAGAAAATCAGTAAGATGATTAAAACGAAATCATCAACACGCGCGTATGCACGCGCCCAAAACACAGGGCCGTAATTCATGGCCGGAAAACACAGAACTGGACGGACAAGGAAGAAACGAGGTACCCACAACACACATGCTTAACACACACAACAATACACACGTAACAATCACCACCGTACCAATGACACCTTGCCGGAAAACAGGCGGCATCAAGGCGGCCGGAGAACAAGAACAAGGCGGCACAACAGTAACACAAATTCAAGGCAACAGAGGATAATCACAGCAAAAATACACAACATACGCGCACAAACACGCACAGGGAGGAAGGGTGAAAATGACCACTAGCCACTGGAATCACCAGGGACAGCGGCGGCGGCGTAATACCGGAAAAAAAGAACAGCAGCTGGCAAGTAACCCCGGAAGGAAGGGAAACCGAGAAGTCATATGTATATATATATATAAGTGTATGCATCTGTTTTTACAGGAGAGAGATGAGAGAAATCACAGAGAGATTAAAGAGAAGGAGACGAGAGAGAAATGAGATAAGGGGTATAGATTACATGGGATAAGGATGTTAGTCCTTATCTGATTTGTTTCCTTTTCTGTTTCGATCTGACACCGCAATAAGCTATTAACGATACATATCGCGCATTATAATTCGTCAAAATGATTCCAAAATAATTTCAAAAGTTTTGGAATATTACTAAACTAGTGAAATGAATTTTTCGTAATTTTTAAAATAATTTCTGAAACACAATTCATATCGCTTTTATCAATTAAACAAATCGACGCGTGGGTGAAACTAACTCCGAAAATTCCCAAAATAGTTTTAAAATTTTCAGAATAATACGAACTTAATAAAAAATAAGTTTCATAATTTTTGAAAATTTCCATAATGAAATATGGATTTTACCATTAAACAAACTCAGAAAATCATTTTAAAAATAAATAATTAATGAAATATTGATTTCTAAATTTTATAAAGTCCTAAAAATAATTATTGAAATTATAAAATTATAAAACCAATTTTAGAGATCATCAAAATATTTATGGAAATAATTCTGCAATTAAATCAACTTTTTAAAGTGGAACAGAACAATACCACTCAATATTTATTACATAAATAATCCCTATACATCCACAGTCACACATAAAAATAGTAACACACAATACACTGCTGACACTACCAATATACATATTTTATTTATTAATCATTTAATAATTACACATTTAAATAATAAAACATACGAGTCGTTATAATCTGTCTCGAGGTTTCGTTTGGAATCCCACCAGTAATTAACTTCCCCTTTCAGCATGTAAAAGCGAAAATGGTCTTGTGTCATTCTTCCACACCTAGTATCTCGAAGGACTTTTGTATTTTCTTGAGCCAGGCCCGTGCTTCAACGGAGTCGGCAGATCCTAGAAACTCTGGGGGTTTGAGGGATTTGAATGCCCTGAAGGCAGTGGCCGCAGTCTGTTGGGCAATATGTGGTTGTGGTGGAATGGGCTGTTGGTTCAGATTTGCCCTTAAAAGTTCCATAAACTCATTAATGGGGTTCCCTCCCTGATGGGTATCCTCAGCCTCTTCTTCTACATATTCTTCCTCATCATACTCATTATAGTCTAGGTCTTCTTCACTCTCCTCATTCACTACGTGGTCAGGTCCATTCCGTTGTTGGTTAACAGATCCTGCGGGTTGTGCCCTGGTTCCTCTTTTACGGGGTGGCATCGTTCTGATAATGAAAATTTGTCAATATAGTTGCAAATTTTTTACAATTGGATTAATTTATTCATAGGTAAGCATGGCATTTATTATCTAGCATGTTTTTATCAAGTGCAATAATATGGAAATCAATTTCTTAATAACTGCTAGATATATACAATAAGGTCTCCCAATTATATCTTGGGGACAAAACAACTATCCGAGTTCATACATGGCCTGATTATAATATATCATCACTTGTCCTGAATACTGAAATGCAAATACATAAACCGGGTACCCTGAAGGGCTAAGAACACTATCTACTACTAGCTATCCTAACAAAATTGGTGACAATTCACCCAGCCCTTTACAAGGTCCATAAATAGTCACTCATCCCTCAGTCACTGTCGCTGCGCATGAGGTCTCGCATCCTCCTCATCGCTCCTGCCAATATCAGCTCTGCGTCAACTACCTGGATGTATCCCCCCACCGCCGTCATCCTCATCTGAACTTGGGTACGGAGTTCGATCCCATCGATCTCTCTGCGGGCTATGGCCGGGGAAGCAGCCCTGAAGTCCCCTGGATATCTTAGCCCGATTGCTCTCTCAGCTATCAGTGCCTGTCGTAGCTCCACGATACGGGCAGATGCCATAGTGATCTCAGCGTTAAGCTGAGCCATTATCCAGTCGTGCACAACTACATCTATGGTCGCTGGGGGTGGTAGAGGTGAGCTTGGGTCGCTAGAGGATATGTCATTAGCCTCGTAGGTCTGTGCATCCATCCCATCCTCCTCGTCATCATCAGTATAGGGAAAAGGGCTCTGCATCCCTGGGTGTGGTGTAGGAGAGCGAATAGTCGGGAGAGGGTACATCTCTGTATCCCTCCAGCCTAAACCATCTCCCTGGGGCACCTCAACGTCATCAACTATGTGGACATGAAGGTCAGTCTTCTCCTCCGGGGCATCCTCAGTAGGGTCATCATCTGAGTCATCAATGGGTGGGTCATCTGGATCAGGAGTATGGTCACGCTCAGGGGCCATAATATCATCAACAGGGTCAACCTCCCACATAGGCTCCACTGGTACCTAGCACAATAGGCAATATGTTACTAACTTAAAGTCAGAATTCCCTTGAGGGTAAAACTGTCAAGACTACCCATGTAGCCTGACGACGAACTCGACTTAAGCTCTAATTGATTATTTATTATTCTTATATCTACATATTTTATATCCTATCGTTTCCAAGATTTGATAATCTAAGGCTCTGATACCATTTCGGTGGCACCCCCAAAATCTGGGGTCAAGGATCTAGGAGGCCACGCCATCTTGAATACTATATAACACTTATCTCGTATCATAATATATAAATACTCACACTTTTACAACCCTACATTTATCACACACACACTTATAGGTTATTGTCTTGAAAATGAACCATTCATTACTAGAGTAAATCAATCCACGAAGTGATAGTTATTACAACTTAAAAGTAGTTAAGTCTTACCGGGGAAATAACCTTTAAGTAAGGTTAGTCCGCCGGCCAAATATTTGTTTCTTATTCATTATCTTACAAAAGTCATACTTGTAAATAAGTCGGACTAAAAATAACTGAAAATCAATCCATCTTATTCGGTCTACCTGTGGTACAACACCAAACATCCTACGGAACAGCTGGTCATTTGCTACCCGTTTCCTGGCTGTGAGTTTCATGATAGGCATCTTGATTCACTGTTGTGTTGTGTCAATTTAAGAAAACAAGTGTGAGCTATAATGCCCAACATAATAAGGTACAGTATGAAATGACTGTATGGTAAACTTAAGTAAAACATCGTATATGATAAATATATTTTATTCAAAAATAGTTTTCCTTGGTGATATACACCTTCTTTTGAAAACAATTCTTTAGTGGATTTATTATCCTGTGAATACCTTAATGGTAAACCCAGCACATAGGCTTGGGTTACGGTATTGCATCACAATTTCAAATGGGAAGAATAGGAAATTCAATGGAGCAACCGCATACGATGATCAGTCATAATACGGAAAATAGTAACCTTTTCTACTAGTAGAAGGACGACACCTTCGTATCCCGGTTATCACCCTTGCCGCATTCGGGCTACGTGTCCCATTTTTGGGTATACACATACTTCACAAGTTCCTGAGTACAGAGAGTACCTTCTCCTGCGGTAACTTTGGTAGTCTCCCTAGTACACATAGTACTAGAGTCTACCCCTCCCTTGTCCTTTAAAAGAATTCTATCATATCTCGAGAACTCGAACCATATCGAAGTTCCCCCAAACATTTTGCTAGTTGATAGAAACCACTTGTCTTATTAGCGTATATATATATATATTTATATACGTACTTCCGAAATTTTTGGAGGAAGTACTAAGGATGTGAGTTGACCGTTGTCAACAGATAATTAAATAAGGGGAGTTTCTTTTGAAACTATATTCAAAATATTAAGATAAGTTGAAATAACATTCTCCGACGATCTGAAATTATTGGAATGATTTTCCGAAAGTCAGAAAGTATTTTACATCAGATTTTATAATTTTTAAATCATAATAAATTATTTAATAAATAATAAATAATAAAATATTAATCATTAAATAATTAAACCTTGAATAATTATACTTTAAAAAATATTTGAAACAATATTCCTCAACTAATTTATGTTAAGTAATTTAAGTAATCTTTAATAATATAATGGGTTTGAAATAAATAATTGTTGGAGAATAATTCTCCTATAATAAATGGATAGTTAAATAACTCATTATTCGAACAATAAAATATAGCTGAGGGAATATGATCTTTGGAAATCATTTTAATAAAAGTTCGAGGTATTTAATGTTTTGTAAGTGGACGTCGAGTCCCTTGAAACGTAACTACTATGGACTTTAAAACGTAACTACTATGGACTTTAATCGTCCTAAAATATTACTGAAATGATTCACAGGTTTTTATTTTAAAATCCCGACCGACTCTCAGTCTTATAATTATACGTCATGCTCATGGCAGCATTAAGCATTTTACGACATATACGCATTGTACAACATTGATACATTATGCGAAAACTCAATTACTTAGCATTATGGCACACATGGCATTTATGCACGTGATAATAAAATAATCCTTTCACAACACAACAGTATATGGAGTTAGGTTCGTAAACTTTCCTGGGTATCTCGAGGTGGAGGATCCTCTAGGTTCCGCTCAAAAATCTATAACCATAAACACAATTCGTTTCGTTAGGTCCCGTTCTAATTTACAGCGACTCGCACTCATATGCTACTTATTATGCACCGTCTCAACTTATATTACCCTTATTATTTCTTTAAGTACTTATTCATATTACGGTCACTTCCTTTTTCGAAGTACCTTATGTCCGTATTCATTTTCATCGTCGGCTCTACTTATGGATTCTACGGTTTTCTAATCGCGCGTCCTTGACTCCGATATTTTTATAAAACTGAAAAATCATTATTTTAAGTTGAAATTTTCATAGAAGTTAAGGAACTTCATTTAATACTCTATGTAAAAATTTCATGATTTATGAACATTTTTAAGTTGATCCTTTTTATTTCCAAAATTCATAATTTGTAGCAGTTTTTGTCGCGTAAATCACTTTTAGTAAAACGGCCATAACTTTTGATCCGTACATCGGAATCAAGCGATGCCTAAACGATCCTTATAACATTTTATATCATAATCAAGTGTTTTTTTTCAAGAAACTACAGTTTATATCTTCGAGAATTTCTGCAGAAACTTAATGTTACGTTTTGTTCATTTTAGCGAGATTACGATTATGATCCGAGTTTCGTTTATGCCTTAAATCTTTATACTACCACCAACAATCATCATATCATCATCAATACACTAAATCCTCTCAAGAACATCATGTTATTGAGGAAACAATCATCAACCTTAAATCTACTTAACTAAACATCAAGATTACAAGAATACATTCACTAAAACTAGGTTTACAACTATGTTCCAAAAGATTCTTGAACTTAAACCTTTAATAAAGTTGGATCAAAGATTTATACCTTTATTTAAAGATTTAGATGTGTTCTTGATGATGGTGAAGTCTTGGGAGTGCTGGGTAGGGTTTTTGGAACCTAAATCAACCATTAAAATCAAGAAACCAAAGAAGATTTACTATTCACACTATTCACTATCATCTTTCTTAAATTTATTTCACCCATCAAACCTTGATAAGATGAGCTTAAAAATTTATCTTACCTTATTTTAGGATGTATGAAGCTTGAGAATTAATGGGGGAATTTTTCCATGACTAGAGCTTGAAGTTTTGAGTTTGATTTCTTGGCCTTTTTGCTTGGGGTCGAATGAAGAAGGTTGTGGGAGAGAGAGAATTTTTGTGTTGCTTCTTGGGTGCTTCTTGAATAATACTTGTGTTATATGTTTGTATATTCTCTAGTATATAACCTAAACTAGATTTATGTTGGCAAATCTTGGAACAAATATTGCTAGCCTTTCTAGATTACAAGCTAAGCTAGTAGTTTTAGTCTTTAGCTTACTATTCCTTAGCCTTAGATGATCATTCCTATAACCTTAGCTTACTATTTGATAAATTAACCATGGTTACTTTTCTACCATGGTTAGTTAGCGTGATACGTTTATTTAATCGTTTACGCATTTGGTCGGTCGCTTAATCATTTTTGTAATAATTTCTCGTAAACGGTTCGCGGCGTAAATCCTTTTGTATTTATTATTTATGTTTTGAAGTATCGTTCTTGGATATAAATCCGTAGGGTTTTAAATTCGTAATTATATTATGATTCCCGTAATCCTTGATGATTTGTAAATATGACCGTTTTTCAAAGTTCGTTTTCTTCGAAAACTAATAGCGTTTGCATACACTCATTTGGTGCGTATAATCATGTTATCAACTCCGAAACTCATTTTCTCATGCACAACATAGTGTGGGCTAAAAAAATTTCCCCGTCTGCCAGGGTTATTATTCATTAAATGTTTTTACAAAGTCTCAAAAATTCGAGTTATTACAAGCCCAGTCTTACCCTCCTCTGTCTTATTTCCAATCCCCTTTGCTGTTTGGGGAGTAGATATCATGGGACCCTTCCCCCGGGCTAGAGGAGACCTGAGATACCTCTTAGTTTCAATTGGCTACATGACTAAATGGGTAGAAGCGAAGGCAATGAGAACCATCAACCAACAAGACTGCATAAAGTTCATGGATAATATCTTGATGAGGTTCGGTATCCCGAGAGTCCTGGTATCAGATAATGGACCGCAGTTTGTCGGGTCAGAATTTGAATCATATCTCCAAGAGCGGGATATCAAGCACAAAAAGTCATCAGTAGCATACCCTCAGGGAAATGGACAAGTAGAAGTGACAAACCGGATCCTTCTCCGAGGCATCGAGAAAAGACTTAGAGAAAGTAAGAGTAAATGGCCAGAAAAATTGCCCAATATGTTATGGGACTACAGAACTAGTCCCCGGACAAGCACAGGCGAAATTCCTTTCAAGCTAGCTTATGGAACAGAAGCAATGCTTCCCGTCGAGGTAGGATCCCTTTCTCATCGAGTGATCAACTTTGATGAAATATCCAACGAGGAGGGGCTCAGAACAAATATTGAGCTCATTGATGAGGTCTGAGACCAAGCCATAACAAGGATAGAAAAATACAAGGAGAAAATAAAAGACCACTTTAGAAAGAAGTCCAGGGTCAAAAACTTCCAAGTTGGAGACCTGGTACTTCGAGATACAGAGGCCTCGGACCCTACCAATATGGGCGAGCTGATGCTTATGTGGGAGGGGCCATATAAGGTCAGAAAAGTTTTAAAGCGGGAACTTACAAGCTAATGAGCATGGATGAATCCGAGATCCCCAACACTTGGCATGGACTCGGCTCAGAAAATTCTACCAGTAGAGAAAGCAACAAAAAGCAATCAAAAACTTGTAGCCTATGAAAAACACCCACTCTATGATTCAAATTATTGTATGAAGAAAATTTCATATTAATGAAAAGAATTTTTGTATTTTAGTTAGCAAATATATAACCATCACTCCCAAAAAACAAAAAGCAATCAAATTTTACTAAGAACATTTTCTGAGTAGAAAAATCAATATAAAGAAAACATCAACCCGACTATGGATGCATACTCGGGTTGAAAATAATCAATTTGTACTTAGAACATTTTTTAAGTATAAAAGCAATAAAAAGCAAACATCGACCTGCCTATGGACTCATACCCGGGTTGAAAGCAATCAATTTGTACTTAGAATATTTTCTAAGTATAAAAAAGCAATATAAAGCAAACATCAACCCGACTATGGATGCATACCCGGGTTGAAAGAAATCAATTTGTATTTAAAATATTTTTTAAGTATAGAAAGCAATATAAAGCAAACATCAACCCATCTATGGATGCATACCCGGGTCAAAAGCAAATAATTTGTACTTAAAATATTTTCTAAGTATAAAAAGCAATATAATTCAAACATCAACCCGGCTATGGATTCATACCCGGGTTGAAAGCCATCAATTTGTACTTAGAATATTTTTTAAGTATAAAAAGCAATATAAAACAAACATTAACCCCGCTATGGATGCATACCCGGGTCAAAAGCAATTAATTTGTACTTGGAATATTTTCTACATAGAAAAAGCAATTTAAATCCAACATCAACCCGGCTATGGATTCAAACCCGGGTTAAAAGCCATTAATTTATACTTAAATACTTTCCAAGTATAAAAAGCAACATAAAGCAAATATCAACCCATCTATGGATGCATACCCCGGTTGAAAGCAATTAATTTTTAATTAGAATATTTTTTAAGTATAAAAAGCAATATATATCCAACACCAACCCGGCTATGAATTCATACCCGGGTTGAAAGCAATTATTTTATACTCAAATTATTTTACAAGTACAATGAGCAATACAAAGCCAACACAAATTCGACTATGGATTCATACCCGGGTTGAAATCAACTAGTTTATACTTAGAATATTTTACAGGTACAAAAAGTAATACAAAGCCACCATCAACCCGGCTAGGGATGCATACCCGCGTTAAAAGGAGAAAATTTTACTTAGAATATTTCCTAAGTATATAAAGAATTATAAAGCAGAAAACTAGAATTAATAAATGCAACCAAATCCATAAAAAGCATCAATTCGTATTATAAAACAATTTGGCCATCGTCAATTACAGAACATCATTCACAAATAAATAGAGTACTAAAAGGAAATGAATTACAGGGGCATAGCCCAAACAACTTTGCAAATCCGGATTCACCTACAAAAAGCTAGGGTTCGATCCATTGTAGGGATCAGGCTAACCCATACTCTACTATATAGCAGGCTTGGCCGCAATAAACTCCTGGATGAAGCTTGGCCAATTCTCCACATGGTCAGTTTTCAAGTGCCTATCAGCCATGAACCACGCCCGTTGAACATCAGGAACCCCCGCTGTGGAAACAGCCATATTATACTCTTCACTTGCCTTGAACTCGGTAATGATAACTTCTTTGTTCAAGTTCTATTTGGTAGCCAAGTTAGCCTTGAGCTTATCAACCTCCTTCGAAAGACCATTAGCCCGGTTCTTCTCCTCCTTAAGATGCTTGTTCAACCCAGATTCAACTTTCTTGAAACTCTCCCGGACCTCATCCATAAGATTATCTGCCCTATCTTTCTCATAATCAGTCATTTTGTTGGCCTCCTGGGATGGCTATATCGGAGGATAGAGCAATAGCACTTCCAACTTATAAGAAAATAAGAAAAAATAACCAAGTCAAAAAACTCTACTCGGGTATGAAAAAAGGAGTGAAAAACAAAAGTACCTGTCCCTAGTGCCCGATATCCTTCTTGAAGGCTGTAGCCATCCCGGATCCCTCCATCTCATCCCAGTCATCATCAGCCGGGATGTCAGACATGAATTCAACAAGTTCGACCAGGGTCTTGGTACCCACCTTTACCGGCTCCCCATCCAGATCTTTCCCCTCAGAGTCACATACGACCTGGTTAGCAACAATAGTTTTACCCCGGGGAGGCTTGGAAGCTGTGCTCTTTTTCTTGCTCTTATGAGGGGGTTCCACTTCTTCAGGAATCTCATGGACAAAAGGACCAACATTCATGGGCTCATAACCCGGATTCATCTCATTCTGAGGAGCAGATGACTCGGCTCCTCCTTTAGCATCAACCGATCCGGATTCAGCACCCGCAATGCTCTTGGTCTTGAAAGAAAGTCCCAAGCTATTGAAAGCAGCATCATATGTAGAGGAAGACATGACAACAGTGAAATCTGGATTATAGTGAGGAAAACCTAAAAGAAAATAAGGAAAATAAAGTCAGAACAACAGAGCATAACCGGGTAAGCATTGCATAAATGATCTATGTATAACTGATCCAGGTATAAAATCACAACAATAGCCGGGTATATAGGATGCAAAAATTTACAAGAAAAGAAAATAACAACAAACTTACACCCAAAATTGAAGAGAGTCTTATGGTTCAAAAATGTATCACGGGTAAGCTGAAACCCGAGACAATATGAGTAAAGCCCTAATCTGGTCAATGGTTTCACCCTCAAGAACTGCCGGGTGGAATTTTGTTTGAATACCCTCTAAAGTGAATTAAGGGAGGTAGGCCAAGTCCATACCCTTCCACAAAATAATCTCCCCATTCCAGTACTTTAGTGAAGTTTGGTGCATAATCGTCTTGGACCTACCCGGACCAAACCCACACTCAGCAGCCCGGAACCGGATCTCATAAAACAGCCTTTGAATTGATTTTGACAAGTAGAAGAGTTTATGAAATAACTTCAAGGTAGGATGGAAACCGGCTTTATTGCAACAAGCTATGAACTACGTCATAGACTTGATCCCATCGGGCGTAATCTGCATGAGGGATATCTTATAAACATGCTTAAAAAGATGTTTGATAAAAATGTGGCACCGGGGATTCCACCCGGATCTGAGACGCTCCATCCAAACTAGGACAAAGCCATTAGCCGGCCGGTGGTAGATTATTTCATGGTGTTCCGACCATCTCCACTCGATGTCCGGGGTCAACTGAAATGCGGCCCAGACCGCCTTATCCATCTCAACCGGATCGACTTCAGCAAAATGATCCTTCAAGGCATTTGATCCTTGGCTGTAGTCATATCCGCAAAAGTGCAATCTAGCTCCCCTTGATTATACACCCCGGGATGACCATCAGGCTGCTTCTCATACTTTATTTTCAGATAATAAACATAATTCTCAATATCCCGGGCCTTAGTCATAAAATGATACTTAACATCGATCTAGTATCCTTCAAGAGTGAAGGGTATAGATCGATTCAGGAGCTTTTTATACTGGAACTTGCTAATAATCTCATTCGATATAGCCGTAGTTTTACCCATCTCTACATGGGGCTGACTTATCTCAGAGGAATCCATATCACTTTCCTGGCTTGATGAACCCGGGTAACAAGAAAGTGGTCTCTTTGCAAGTTCCTTGGTCCGGACCATATACCTATTAAAATCAATGTTAGTTAGTCTGGAATCCTACAAATTTTATGTTCTTACTAAGTGGTCCGGACCCGACACGTTATGTTTGTTTTATCATAACATGCCAATCCGGACCGACAATGCAAGTCCAACCCAGCCATACATCACTAATCCGGATTAGCGTAACCCTAAACACGATATTCCTACTTATCAATAAACAACGCAAAAATATTTTTAATCACCCATACCCGGGTATGCCTCCCAACCCGGGTATAAATGTTCTCCCAAAATACCCAAAAAAATAGAAATATAAAGCCAAACCATAGCCAGATATACACCCCTAACCCCGCTATAAACAAAAACCCCAAACCAATAACAGTTCTAACAAGAATCAAAACACTAAAATTTACCAATTTACACATACATGCACTTATTTCAACGAAGAACACCAAGAACACCATATAAACCCGGAAAATTCCAAACAAAATTCGAAGCAAAAATAACTACAAACAACCTAGAACAAAACAAAAACCACAAATATTTACTCAACAATAACAAACACAAGACATATTTCACTTCAAATTTATGGATGAAAACGAAAGAGAGCATGCAAGAACTCAAAAAGAAAATAAGGAGAGGAAAAACCAAGAAAACTTACAAGTTGATCAAGAATGGCGACAGCAAACGGCGTAACAACAGTGAAAGAACGCAACCAAGCCTTCGAATCTTCAAGAAATTTGAGAGGAAAAGAAGAGTGGTGACTATTGAAGTTTTTTGTGAAAATAAAAAAATGAAAAGGGAGGGGTACAACCTTTTATAGGCACATGAGTATAGAACCGTCCTTGCCACATGACAGGAAATGATTGGTAGACACTTTAGTTACAAATATAAACATATATACATGTATACACATGTCCAATTAAGCCCATCATCATTGAGGGCGAATTTTAAGGAGTAATAATTCCCCATAAATTAAAGGGGGAAATAGTTGCAAAAATGTTATAACTTCCCCAAAAAATTTTAGAATTCAAAGTCATTTACCTGGGTCAAAGCCTCCTACCCGGGTCCAATCCTTCCACTTGAATTCAGATTGGTCTCTACAACACCATACCCATATTGAGGGCAAGAAAGCATCAATTTTTTTTAAGGAAACCAGTTTCTTACACTTAAATCCAGATTGGTCTCTACAATGCCATATCCAGATTGGGGGCAAGAAAGTAGCAAAATGTTTCTAAGGCAACCAATTCCTTACACTTAAATCCGGATTGGTCTCTACAACACCATACCCAAATTGGGGGGCAAGAAATCAGTAAATTTTTTAAAGGCAACCAATTCCTTACACTTGAATCTGGATTAGTCTCTACAACCCCATACCCGGATTGAGGGACAAGAAAGTAGCAAAATTTTTCTAAGGCAACCAATTCCCAACACTTGAATCCCGATTGGTCTCTACAATAACATACTCGGATTGGGGGGCAAAAAAGTAGCAAAATTTTTCTAAGACAACCAATTTCTTACACTTGAATCTGGATTGGTCTCTACAACACCATACCCAGATTGGGGGCAAGAAAGCAGCAAAATTTTTGTAAGATAACCAATTCCTTACACTTGGATCCAGATTGGTCTCTTTAACACCATACCCGGAGTGGAGGGCAAGAAAGCAGTAAAAATTTTCCAAGGCAACAACAAATCCATATCCCTACTTTACTCCATTATCTAGAAAATATACATAAGGGAGTGAGGGTAAAATGATAAGGTATGAGTACCCCGGCTAGTATCCAACCCAGCCAGGGTGGGACAAGCTCAGTTGGAGAGCCAAGACCCCCTGGCCCAAAATATGTTAGTATTTGTGTCCTAGAGACAACACTATTATGTTAATATTATGAAACATTTGGATTATTAATTCTGATTATATAAATTATTCTTTAGTAATTTATTATATTTTTATTTTCTGCGATAAGATGTTAGATTAATAAATGTCCTTGGAATATGATATGTAATTTTATATCTCTAAGTACGTGACTTAGAAATGAGATTATGAGAATAGTATTGATATTACTAAAGATCCCTAGTCGAGTATTATTATTAAGGGCAATAATAATGCATTAAGACTAGTGTGAATGTTGACTGATGATCACATCTCATTGATGATAGGTATAGTGATACTAAAGTCAAAACACAGGCACATGTATTATATACATGGTGCTGGAAGACCCAATATGAGATTCTACATGTCTGTTGTGTCATAAGTAATTCTCACAGTGATAATGATGTATTGGTCCTTAGACTTGAAATCATTATATTTCTATATGAGAATTAATATACTTTGGTTTCATTAAAAGTTATCTTTGACCGGGTGATGATAAAAGTGTATATTGGGTATATTATAAATCATATGAGAAATATGAATGATCTAGAAAGGATTTAACCCTCCAATTTTAGGAGTGATATTATTTGCCTCTTATTTGAGTTAGACTATGAAATGCATGGCCATGCTCAAATGTTGATTTGATGTTATAGTCTACTCATCGATCAAGGAAACCTGGATTAAATTATGAAGATGATGACACATAACATGCCTCGAGTTTAATATATAATATATGGTTAAAAGGATTATAGTACATTGTACATTATACACAAAAGATTTAATCGATCACCGATTTAATTATTATTACTTGGGTAACAATGATGTATTACTAGATGCCGCTCATTGTTTATGATTTTAAATTAGATTTAAAATTGTTGCCAACGTAATAATAACCTAAAGGGTCGCACAAAGAATGATTGGAGGATTATTTAATTTAAATTCGGATTTAAATTAAATATAAGTAATTCGAATTATTTGTTATAAATTAAGTGTGACTTAATTAATTAAATAAATAGGAAATTCGAATTTAATATTAAATCCGAAATTAAGTTATTGGATGAATAAGTGAGACTTAATAATACAATAATTAGAATTTCGAATTTAATAATAATAGTAACTCTAAAATTAAGTTTTGGGTTGGAGGCCCAATAGCTCTTGCCTATATAATATCTTTTTCTAATAGAATTAGGGTTACACGTTTTATTTGATAAAACATAAACCCTAGAACTTGAAGAGAGATAGAGAGAGCAAGAAGGCGGCCTCAAGAACGTGCTAGTACACACCCATCCTCCGGGAAATCATTCGTATGGATACCTTCAAGGCGTAGATCGTTCCAGCGACGGGCTACATGGTGATCATTCAAGACCTCCATCTTTCCATTAACGTAAAGCTTCTTAAGGTAAATATACTGAACTACGAATTAAATATTATTTTTTGCATGAATCCTACGGAGGGTTTTGATTTTTTAAGAATTAAATTTACGTTTTCGTTGCATTTATGTGCTAAAACCCTTCAATGGCATCAGAGCTACTTGCGAAAAGTTTTTAATTCGTTTATGTGTTTAACCGTTTTTTATATATGAGCATGTACGTGATTCGCCATGATTTGATGTTGATATAATATGCTTGTATATGTATGGTTTTGAATATATAATATTCATGTGAGTTGTATAATCATAAAATGATTATGTATTCTGTATATATACTGATATATACATGATTTATGTTTGTTCTAATTATGAGAATCATATTAGATACGGATTCTGAATTGGCTGCTGCAGATTTGCTGAAATCTGAGTCTAGTGTCCGATTTACGCAAACGAATATCCTATTCGATAGGTAAACGAGCGTCTGAACAAAACTGATAGAAAAAGCTATCAACGACTCGTCTGTAAGGCGTTTGACGTCGTTTACTGGCCGTAAACGGTGATTCTTGTTTTTCTAATTTGATTCTGATTTTTCTGATTTTTGTCATATTTTTTTTTATGATTAGATCATGGATAATATGATATGTTCAGATCAGATTATGTGTTTTAACATGCTTTTATGTGTTGTATGAGCATGGTGGATGGTTATGACCTTTCGACCTTCGTGTAATGGTTTTGGTTTTAAATACGAATTGCATGTCGTCAATCTTTGTAATCATAAATCTCGAATGTAACTCGAGTTATTCTTGTAAGTTCATTAGATTAGTTTTACTTTCAATCATGTAATGTAATTGAAGACTCAAGAAGGCTATCCAATGGAGGTGATTCAAAGAAGAAGACGAGGAATACAAGAAGTCTAAACAAAGAAAAAGACTTATGTAATAAGTAGTTATATTTATTTCCATCACCACATTAGATTGACCTTGATCTTTATCATGAGCTTGATAAAGATCACATAGGATGGGGCCATAACCAAATACATTTACTTTATTGCACTTTACATATTAATGTATGAATGTATGTATAGAATAGTTAATGATGCATGCTTTAATTAGATTAATCATGCATGAATGTATGTATTGAATACGTTACCCATGCCATGCCTAAACATGATAAAATCTGTAACGACTCAAGATTTTAAAATTTACAAACGATAATGAGATTCTCGTGTTTATGAAACACGGAATGAAATACGAATCTTCTTTATTTCCGACATGGGGCGATTTTGTCAACAACGGGTTCATAGAACTGGTAAGGATGTGGGTTTTAAGCGAGACCAATGCGACTCCTCCACTACCTGGAAATTAAACCATTGACGAGTATTGATCTGAAGTATTTTATTCAAGGAAAAATTGGGAATCTCTTTATGATGGGATCATGATCGTTATAATACTAACAAAACCCTAATGTTTATATTAAGTGATTTAGATGCCTTCCAATATGTCCAACGCGTTAACCCCTAAATCGATAAGGAGTGGGTTCGCCAGAGAGAAGTACTCCCATCTATCATGGGACGGCGTGTTGAAGTATATGATACTTTTTAGACCTTTGGGTTTTAACTTAACTAAGTTACCATAATAGGATTATGAACTTAGAGGCATAGAGTTTGGTGATATTTATTGGATAAATAAGAATAAATGTTGTTCCACTAAACTATCCAAGAGTTATATAGTTGATATAATTGACAAATGTTGTCTACCTTATTGAATCATGTTTTAGGAGTAAAGCCAAAGCTGAACTAAAACGTTGTGAAAATTTGCATCTTGGCTCACTAGAAAGTATAGAGAAGATACGCTTTCCGAATTAATAGTTAAGGCTATTAATTTGATAAAATAGTGGGAGATATATATTTTGAATATATATGAATAATCACTTGAACATAATTTAATAATCATCTGTAAACTAATTTATCTTATGTATTTTAAACATTGTAGATATCAAATGGTAATAAATTCAAATAACTTCACTGTGCGATCAGTCCTTGAGAAGGACAAGCTGACAGGAACAAACTTCCTTGACTGACAGAGGAACTTGAGGATTGTCCTCAAACAAAAGAGCAAGCTCTATGTCATAGATATCCCTCGCCCTGCACCTCCCACTGAAGGAGCATCCCGTGCTTAACATAATGTTTATCAGAAATATATCGATGATGACACGGATATTCAATGTCTCATGTTAGCAACCATGAGTGCTGAACTTCAGAATCAATATGAGAATATGGATTCTTATGATATGATTGAGCACCTTAAACGTATGTTTGAAGGACAGGCTCATCAGGAGAGGTTTGATACTTTTAAATCATTGCATGCATGTAAGCAGGGAGAACGTGATCCGGTTGGACCGCATGTTCTAAGGATGATTGGGTATATTGAGTACCTTGCCAAGTTGGGTACCCCGACTGCTGTAGAGCACCAGATTAACCTAATTTTGCAATCTTTAAATAGCAGTTATTCTCAATTTGTGATGAATTACAATATGAATGAGATAGATAAGAACCCCTCCAAACTGTTGGCTATGTTGAAAACTGCTGAGACCAATGTTCAGAAGACATCCCCTGCTCCCATATTGATGGTGAATAAGGGGAAGGCCAAAGGAAAGGGTAAATAGAAAGGCTAGAGGAAGATGGGATCTAAATCGAATGCCAATCCGAAACCTGATCCGACCAAGGCTTTGAAGCCTAAAGGTAGTGTTCCAAAGGTTGGTGATTGTCACTATTACAAGAAATCAGGTCATTGGAAGAGGAACTGTCATGCTTATTTGGAGGATCTGAAGAAAAACAAGGCTGTTGTTACTGCTTCTGATTCAGGTATTTATGTTATTGAAGTCAATTTGTCTACTTCTACATCTTGGGTATTAGATACTGGATGTGGTTCTCACATTTCTATAAATGTGCAGGAACTGCAGGGATGTAGGACATTGACGAAGGGAGAAGTCGACCTACGAGTTGGCAATGGAGCAAAGGTTGTTGCTTTAGCTATAGGGACTTATCGTTTATCGTTGCCCACTGGGCTTGTTTTAGAACTAGATAACTATTTTTACATTCCTGCAATTTGCAGAAACATTATTTCGGTTTCTTGTTTGGACAAGAAAGGTTTTTCGTTTTTGATTCAGAACAATAGTTGTTCCTTTTCATTCAATAATGTTACCTACGGGATTGCACGTTTGTTTAATGATTTATATGTTCTTGATATAGATACTCCTGTCTATAACATAAATAATGATAATAAACATATTAAGATGAAAGACTCAAATCAAACATACCTTTGGCATTGTCATTTAGGTCACATAAATGAGAAACGCATTTCCAAATTACATAAAGATGGTTACTTGGATAAGTTTGATTTTGAATCCTATGAAGAATGCAAATCTTGTCTCATTGGAAAAATGACTAAAACTCCTTTTACCGGACAAGGTGAAAGGGCCACCGAACGATTAGGACTTATACATAGTGATGTATGTGGTCCAATGCGTACGATGGCAAGAGGTGGATTTTACTACTTTATTACTTTTACTGATGATTTCAGTAGATATGGATATGTGTATCTTTTGAAGAACAAATCTGATTCTTTTGAAAAGTTCACATAATACAAGGCTGAAGTGGAAAAGCAAACAGGGGAAAGTATAAAAGTTCTACGATCAGATCGTGGAGGAGAATACTTAAGCCTCGAGTTTAAAGGTTTCTTGAAGGAGTGTGGTATCGTATCACAACTTACTCCTCCTGGAATGCCTTAATGGAATGGAGTTTCTGAGAGGAGAAATCGTACCTTGTTGGATATGGTGCGATCGATGATGAGTCTAACAGATCTTCCAATAAGTTTCTGGGGTTATGCTCTAGAAACGGCTGCATATACACTAAACCGAGTTCCAACTAAATCGGTTCAAAAGACTCCATATGAGATATGGACTGAGAAACGTCACAACATGTATTTTATGAAAGTATGGGGATGCAAAGCATTTGTGATACGCTTGGTATCTAACAAGCTGGGACCAAAATCAGATAAATGTTATTTTGTGGGATATCCTGAAGAAACTAAAGGGTATAGTTTCTATAATCCTACCGAGAACAAAATGTTGGTTGCTCGAACCGCTGTATTTCTTGAAAGAGAATTACTTTCAAAGAAAATTAGTTGGAGGACTATAGATCTCGATGAAGATTGAGTTGTACAAAATAATATTGAACCAGAGTTAGAAAATGGGCAGGAAGTACATCAAGATATTCCTGCTCTGGAAACACAAGTTGTTCGTAGATCTACTAGAGCTCGTCATGAGCCAGAGAGATATTATGGATTTCTCTTGACTAAAGATGATGATGTAATGCTCATAGATAATGATTAGCCTCTTACCTACCAAGATACTATTAACAGTCCAGATTCCGAGAGATGGCTAGAGGCCATGAAATCCGAAATGGAATCCATGTATCAAAATAAAGTATGGACTTTAGTTGATCCACCTGAAGGGGTAAAACCTATAGGGTACAAGTGGGTTTTCAAGAAGAAAACTGACATGGATGGTAAAGTACAGACCTATAAATCACGATTGGTGGAAAAGGGTTTCAAACAAGTTCATGGTATAGACTATGATGAGACCTTATCACTAGTTGCTATGGTCAAGTCCATCAGGATTTTGCTAGCAATAGCTTCTTACTACGACTATGAGATTTTGTAAATGGATGTCAAAATCGCTTTCTTAAATGGGAGACTTGAAGAGGATGTATACATGATACAATCTGAGGGTTTTGTCGATCCCAAGTTTGCTAAGATGGTCTGTAAGTTGCTTCGATCTATTTATGGATTGAAGCAAGCCTCAAGGAGATGGAATCATCGTTTTGATGAAACAGTCAAAGAATTCGGCTTTATTCAAAATGAAGATGAACCATGTGTTTACAAGAAGGTTAGTGGGAGCCACGTGGCATTCCTAGTACTATATGTAGATGACATATTACTAATAGGGAGCGACATACCTTCTCTACAGGCTGTTAAGACTTGGTTGGGAAATAGTTTCTCGATGAAGGACTTAGGTGATGCTACCTATATATTAGGGATCAAGATCTATAGAGATAGATCAAGGAAATTAATCGGCCTAAGTCAGAGTACATACATTGACAAAGTATTGCATCATTTCGGGATGTAAGAGGCAAAAAGAGGAAATGTCCCAATGTCTCATGGGATATTGATCTCAAAAGACAACTGCCCTAAATCATTAGATGATAAGGGCCGTATGAGCAAAGTTCTATATGCTTCGGCAATTGGATCTATAATGTATGCGATGATATGTACTCGACCTGATGTTTCGTATGCCTTGAGCATGACGAGCAGATACCAGTCTAATCCTGGCGAGGGTCACTGGACAACAGTCAAGAATATTCTTAAGTACTTGAAAAGGACTAAAGATTCATTCTTGGTGTATGGAGGAAATGATAAGCTGGTTGTAAAGGGTTACACTGACGCCGGCTTTCAGACAGACAGAGACGATTCGGTATCTCAGTCAGGTTTTGTGTTTTGCCTTAATGGAGGTGCTGTAAGCTGGAAGAGTTCAAAGGAAGAGACAATAGCTGATTCTATAATGGAAGCTGAGTATATTGCTGCCAGTGAAGCAACCAAAGAGGCTGTTTGGATACGGAAATTCATAACGGGACTTGGTGTGGTTCCATCGATCACAGATCCAGTTGATCTTTATTGTGATAATAATGGAGCCATCGCGCAGGCTAAAGAACCAAGGTCTCATTCCTGGGCAAAGCATATACTTAGGAGATATCACCTCCTTCGAGAGATTAATGAAACAGGAGATATACATATATGTAAAGTGCATACTGATGATAATGTTGCAAACCCACTGGCTAAGGCTTTGTCGCAGCAAAAGCACGAAGGTCATACTAGTTCCATGGGTATTAGATACATGGGTGATTGGCTCTAGTGCAAGTGGGAGATTGTTAGTATTTGTGCCCTAGAGACAACACTATTATGTTTATATTATGAAATATTTGGATTATTAATTCTGATTATATGGATTATTCTTTAGTAATTTATTATATCTTTATTTTCTGCGATAAGATGTTAGATTAATAAATGTCCTTGGAATATGATATGTAATTTTATATCTCTAAGTACGTGACTTAGAAATGAGATTATGAGAATAGTATCGATATTCCTGAACTACGAATTAAATATTATTTTTTGCATGGATCCTGCGGAGGGTTTCGATTTTTTAAGAATTAAATTTACGTTTTTGTTGCGTTTATGTGCTAAAACCCTTCAAAATAAGCAAATGAAGAGAGCTAGGCTTAGGTTGATAGCCGGGCCCAGACCCAACCCAGGAGTAGGATCACCTCCCAGCTAGAGTCCAACCCAGCCTTCAGTAGAGTCGGGCTCGAGGGGGGTCCCCCAAATAAGAGCATACCCCACAGCCTACCAAGAAGGGGCACGTGGGCATGTGACAATGACAGCTATCAACAACCAACAACTGAGACAAGCATGACACACGTCAACACACCTTTGTTGCATCCTAAGGGTGGTCCCTTCCTGGAAACGTGTTTGGAATCCATCCCTGTCAGGCGTCCTCCACCTTCAACAACGAACGAACCTGATCTAAAGGTACCAACCCTTAAACCCTACCTTCGGCTATAAATACCCCAATGGGAAAGGGTTTAGGGGTTACACGCTCTCTTACACATAAATATAT
This sequence comes from Apium graveolens, assembly GCF_009905375.1. NCBI lineage: Eukaryota > Viridiplantae > Streptophyta > Magnoliopsida > Apiales > Apiaceae > Apium > Apium graveolens. The sequence continues at coordinate 230,876,478 of NC_133650.1, read as the reverse complement.
GTTCACAGTCACCTTACATTCCTATTTATCGTTATCTTCCCCAAAGCAAGTTCTTACTCTCACACCGGAGGCACCGTGGGGCTCAAACTCCCCTCCGGTGTTGTTTTGCAGATACCCTAGAACAACCAAACCACTCCTCCACGAGAAGGTTCCAGACGTGGCATCGGAAGTACTACCCTCAAACCTCGTGGAACAAGGCTTATTTGTACATGAAGGTGCGGGAACAGTCACAGGGTCTTCAGTAAAAACTAATGAAACCCATGTATTTTTGATGGTTTTGTCGAGGTCTATCTCAGCACATAGCCTCTCACCATCTACAGGTTGGTTCCGAATGGTGATCATAGTTTCAAGAATTGTGTCACTTGATGTTGGCAAGGCTAGATAAGCAGATTCAAGCCCTTCATTGTATGAAGAATAAATTTGTGAGATAAGAGAAGTGATTTCAGGGTTGAGTGTTGTCAACTCCCCCTGAGTAGAAGAGGGAGTTTCAAGAGATGTGCTCTCAATGTGTGTTCCAGTCTGATGACTTCTTTCACCCTCTTGAGAGTACTCAAGAGGGGGTGTAGAGTCTGTACATGGTGTAATTGGGAGAATTCTCTTTTCAATTGTGACGCCTTGTTGAGAAGATGTCACTAGAGTATGTTTATTTCCCCTATTCAAATCTGTATATGTTTTACAAGATACAGAAGTAGCTAATTGAGTGGTCAGCTCAATCTTCTTTTTCCTAGGCTTTTTGATCAGGTGACTCTCACTCTCATTAGGTTTCTCATCACTCTCGTCAATCAAACCCAAGGCTACTAACATCTAGGGATATTTAAAGTTGAATATGGTCCGCAAAGCATCTGGCTTAAGTGGTTTTAGCTGTGGTAGGCTTCTGTGGGTTGTTTTGAGTTTGTGCTGCTACAAGACTAGAAAAAATAGATGGATTAACAGTTTTGAAGCCCCTCATATCAGGCATAGGGTAGGGGAAAGTTTTAAATTTCCTTAACATAAAGTTAGTGAGACTGAGACTTACTCCTACCTAATTTTTCTTGTTCAATCGTCCAAATAGAACTTTGGACACTGGCTTAAAAATGCCTATTAAAATTACATATATTCCTTTAGTTAAATGAATGTCATTTAACTTATAATTTAAGACAACCATTATAAACCTAGGAAAGAAAATTTCATTACCTCTTTTCTTCAGGGGCATAGTAAGCCTGGTGCTCTAGGACCAAGTTTCCAACATTTAGTGTCTGTCATAGGCCATTGAGTTAACTATCTTCTGAACTATGCTTAAAATATGACTAGAACCAGTTTTCCTGCATGTGATGGCCCTCAAGATAGAGTCAAACATAAAGGACCATTCCCTCTTAAGATGCTTCTTGTTCAACCTTTCCAGATCAATAGTATCTGCATAGTGAATGAATTCCATGAAGTCTCCAATCTCCTAAAAAGTAGGAGCTACAACTAGTTAATCCATAGGTATCCCTAGAGCATTGTTCAAGTCCTTGGCATCAAACTCCATAATACCCACTTTATTTTACAGGACACCATTATAGTCACAGTTTGGCTTTCATCTACAGTGGTGGTGAGAATGGCGTTCCCCTAGAATTCATTCAAAATATCCTTATACATAATGGGGTTTGCAGTTAGAGCTCTTGTGTGGTAAGAATCAGAAATGAATTGCATAAAGCACTTAAAGTTGTCAGGTGTGAGTTGTGGGTCAACAAAAGCTCTTTCAGTGTTTCAGTTGCTTTCTATTTGATAGTTTGAAAGAAAAGATTGGGCAATATTTGAGAAGAAAGTGGCTTGTAGAGAGAAAAACCGAGAGAGTTTGCTGTAATTGGATCAAAATAGATCTCGAGAGTGTAAAGAGGGGTTATGTCGAGATGTCTGGGTAATTAGAGTATAGAGATGTTGCTTCACGATCAGGGAATTATAAACGGTTAAAAATTGTATCGCGAAGTCACATAGAGTTTATCGAGAACTCATATCGAGATGTCATGTTGAGAACTCTAATCGGGAACTAGATAGTGACATCACGATATGTTGTATAAATACCTAGTTTTCCACTAGGTACAATCAATTTTAATTGATATTATGAAATTATAATATAAAATTAAGATTATTTTCATATCAAAGTATATTAATGAAATAATTTATTGATTTAAATTATTCCACTCTGAGTTGTAGAGAAATCTAGATTTGTTATGTGAAAACTCTTTATCGTGAAGGATATAGAGATCTCAATATAACCTACTATGAACTCATTCATCACTTGTCGCGAATTCAGTTCTTGACTCATCGTGAACTCAGTTTTGACTTATCGCGAACCTAGTTTTTGACTTATCACGAACTCAATTTTTGACTTATCGTAAACTCAGTTATCGACATACTTTTGCTGTATTTTGATTCTGCCTCATATTAATTTAACATATTATCAATATGAATTAATACTAGGAAGTTTTTCTTAGAATTAGAAAAATTCCAAGTTTGATGAAAAATAAATATACAAAAGGTTCCTGAAATATTTATAAGTTATATTCCATTTAATTCTTGCTTAAATCAAATAAATTATGATTTATTAAGAATTAATCTGCTACAACATATTAGCTGAGTTCTTATCTTAAGATGAAGAATTTAACATTCCAATCTCACTTAATAATCTTATAAATATTGCTTCATCTAAAAGTTTAGTAAAAATGCCAGCTAACTGTTTTTCTGTTGGAACATAGATGAGCTCAATGGTACCATTTGCAATATGTTCTCTACTAAAATGGTACTTTACATTAATGTGCTTTGTTCTAAAATGATTAACAGGGTTAGCAATAATGTATATTGTATTAGTGTTATCACACATGATAGGAATTTTCTGTAACATTAGTCCAAAATCCATTAGTTGATTTCTAATCCAAAGCACTTGGGAACAATACTTCCAGTAGCTATATATTCTGCCTCAGATGTGGAAGTTGACACAAACTGTTATTTCTTACTAGACCAGGATACAAGTCTCTGACCAACAAATTGACAGTTTCCACTAATACTCTTTCTGTCCACCCTGCATCTTATAAAATTTGCGTCTATGTAACCAAGAACTTCAAACCTTGTTCCCTTAGGATATCATAATCCCAAGTTTGGAGTACCCTTCAAATATCTAAAAATTCTCTTAACATCCATTAGGTGTGATTCCTTTCGATTAGCTTGAAATCTTGTACATAAATAGGTAGCAAACATGATGTCTAGTCTACTAGCATTCAATTAAAACATATATCTAATCATTCCCTTATAACTTGTGATGTCTATATTTTTTCCTTTCTTATGTTCATCCAACTTAGTACCTATATATATATAGGAGTTGATGCCGGTGAGTAATCCACCATTTCAAATTTCTTCAGAAGACTTCTAACATACTTAGTTTGACTAATGAAAATTCCATCATTTCTTTGAAGCCAAGAGGATGTTGTACATAGACTTACTCTTCCAATTCACCATTAAATAATGCACTTTTCACATCCATTTGGTACACCTTAAAGTTTAAGTGTGCAGCAAACACAAGGAAAATTCTTATTGCTAACTAGTCTTACAACTGGAGCAAAAGTTTCATCATAGTCAATTCTTTCCTCCTGTGAGTAGCCTTTAGCAACCGGCCTTGCCTTATTTCTAGTAACAATACCATTTTCATCCATCATGTTCTTGTACACCCACTTTGTTCTAATAGTACTTTTATTTCTTGGTGCAGGAACCAACTCCCATACTTTATTTCTCTCCAACTGATTCAGTTCTTCCTTCATTGCAGTTATCCAATCAGGGTCAAGCAAGGGTTTCTCATTTTTCTTAGGATCATTTTGAGATAGAAAACAACTATATAGACATTCATTTGAAGTGGCACTTATAGTTCTTACAATAGCACTCAGATCACCAATAATAGTGTATCTAGTATGGCTCTTATTTCATTTCCTAGTGTGATGATTTTAATGACTTGAAGTGTCCTCATTTTCTTCATCCATGGCATGACTTGTAGAACTATCACCTTTTTCTCCCCTTGATTTTTTGCTATCAAATTCAAGTGAGTTTATGATTTGAGGTGGATCTTCATTTACAGAATTGACTGGTTCACTAGCTTTTTTTTCTTCATTTCTTGCATTCTTTCCATCATCACTTTAAGAATCAATGTCAAGATGGAGATTTTCAAAATTTAAGGTTTCAGTTTCACTTTAATCAATGCAGTATAATCCAAGGTACTTGTCATCATCAAAAGTTACATTGTACTCTTCATAATCTTTCTTTGCTCTAGTACATAGATCATGTATGCAGTCCTTTCCAAGGAGTAACCAACAAATATTTTAGAGTCAAATTTACCAACATATTCTGAGTTTTCCTTTAACACAAATCTTTTGCTTCCAAACACATGAAGATGTTTAACTATAGGCTTTATTCAAGACATGATTGAGTAGGGTGACTTGCCAATGCTTTTATTTACCAAATATTTATTTTGAATATAACATGTTATGTTAACAACTTCAAGCTTGTAGGAAACTTAGCATCCTACAATATTATTCTTTTAGCTTCAACTAGAGTTCTGTTTTTCCTTTCAACAACATCATATTTTTGAGGTGTTCCTGTAGCTGAAAATTCTTGAGTGATGCCCTTGTTTTTGCAGAAACTGTTCAGTATGACATTTCTGAATTCGGTTCCATTATCATTTCTCAATCTTTTCACAAAGATGTGATCTTTAACCCGATTCTCAATCTTCTTTATGTGTTCAATGATAATGTGTGGAGTCTCATATTTAGAATGTAAAAATTCCACCCAAGAGTGTCTTGAGTAGTCATTCACCATTACTAATGCATATCTTTTCTTGGAAATGGACATGATATTCAAATGACTAAAAAAATCCATATGGATAAGTTGTAGAGGGGAATTGAGTTTACATTTTTGTTTTCATGACTTGATCTTTTCATTTTCCTTTCTAACAAGCATCAAAAATCCCATCTTGAACAAAATCTGATACATGATTGTCTCTCACCAATTCTCTTTTTACAAGAGTGTTGATTACTTTGAAGTTTAGGTGAGAGAGTTTTTTGTGCCAAAATAGCATTGTTCATTTGATGCTTTGGTGTAGAAACAACACACCTTGTCCTTGTCTGCTGAGTTCATGTCTGCAACAAATATGCTTCCTTTTCTTACTCCTTTGAGAAAAATTTCACTAATCATTCTATTTGAGATTAAAAAATCTTCTCTGCCAAAATTCACCTTGAATCCTCTATCCGTGAATTGATGACACTTAAAAGATTAACCTCAAGTGCCACGACCAGTGTTACATCTTGAATGAAAATGTTACATATAATATCATATTGCCATTTCCCAATATAAATCACTTGTTGTTGTCTCTAAAGGTCACCAATGGATCAACCATCTCCTCAAACTGTAATAGCAGGGCTTTATCACCTGTCATGTGTTTGAAACATCCACTATCAATGACCCACATGACCTTATTCTTCTTACCCTGCACACAATGAGTTTTAAGTGTTTATAACTATCCAAGTTGTGTTGGGCATATTCTTCTTCTTTTCAGAGTTAGCAGGAATATAGCTTGAGTTATCCTAAGAAACATTTTTAAGGTTGATTAGCATTCTCATTCTTGACCTCAGATCCAAAGTTAATTTCCTTTAGATCTTTTCTTTGTTTATGACAACTAATCATGACCTTCATGTTGCAGGGAATGCAATCAAACTTGTCACAAAAAGAATATAGATCATCAGTTTGTGCTTCATCATATTTGAATGCCATATAATTGGACTCACTATCAGTCTTTTTACAAAGATGAGTTAGGTGATTTGTTGAGCCACATTTTTGACATTATTTTCTATGGACATCTACAACATAAGCATAATTGTTACTTTTTTTACTCCAATCTTTCAATTCCTATTTTTATTTTTGTTCCTTGTGCCTTCACTTTTCACTTCACTTTTAGAAGTCTTGAGGACATGACTAGTCACAGGTTTCTTTTCACTTTTAGTGTTGGTGGTTAAATTAACACTTTTTTTCTTTCATCCTCATATGCAATTTCTTGTTTAATGATGAGTTACTCTTCACTAAAGTCCACATCAGAAGGTTTGAACAAGGGTTCATCCACTTTTTTTAACACATCAGGAACTGATTTGTTCAATTTCTATTTACCTTTATCAGTTTGAGTTTTTTTAACAGGTGGATTAGCTTCATAGTTCAATCCAATTGCCACAATGGCACTAGGTTTGTTCTTTTCATGATAGCGGCATACTAATTCAAATGCATTATTAAATGCCTTAATTTTCTCAATCTTGTCTCTTAGAACAACCTCTATCTCCTCTGTACATTTTAGCTTTTTTTAGATGTTCATTTTCCTTCCTAACATAATCTAGGCTCACAAGCTATAGTTCTAGTTCTAATTTCTCTTTTTCCAATTCCCCATTCAACTTGGATAATTTGTTTATTTTCTCAGTGGCAGCCACCATACTTGTGTAAATGTGGAACATTTTCATGCTTATTTTTCAACAGTTTCTTTAAATTGAGAGGCATTCAAATTAATAGTGGTTAAGATGGGTACTTCAGTTTTTGATATAGATGACTCTCCTTCTTCTTTATCCATGAGGGCATAATTTCCATATTTTTCATCTTCATTTTCATCATCTCTGTCATCCCAACTTTTTTCCTCTACAATATAAACTTTTCCCTGTTGCTTTTTCAGAAGAGCCTCATACTTAGCTTCATGCTCCAAGTATGTCTTGTCTTTATTCACCTTCTTTCGCTTCTGCATTTTGTGGCAAAATGGCCAGTTTCATCACAATTATAGTATCTAATTTTAGACCTGCCCATAGATTCTGATTTGTAAACAATTTTTCCAGTTTTGTTTGAGGTGATCATCTGACATTTTCCTTTCCAATTATTATTGTAGGAGGATTGAACTTTACCCTTAAAGTACATAGGCTTCTTGAACTTAATGTTAGAAAATTTTCTTGCCAAGTAGGCCATAGATTGATCCATCTCATCCAACTCATCAAGAGTATAAAACTCTTCCTCTACTAGTTCCAGGATAACTTGTTTTTGAGGTTCCATGCATTTTTGCTCAATAGGCTGTACAACTTGAATTTGAGATTCAATTTCATCTTCAATTATCTTTTGGTCATTTGCTATAAAGGCATTTGACACATCATCTACATGTCCTTGGCTTAGCTTTAATGATTCAATGACTTTCTCTACAACATCTCAAGTTCATAGGTTTTTAGAATCCTATACAAAACCTTCAAAGTTATTCTGCCTAGATCCCTACCTTCCCTTATTGTAAAAATTTTCTGTTCTAAGTGATCAGGATGAGTGAGTAAAAACTTCAAGTTTATTTCATCGAATCTATCAAACACTTCTGTAATGCCTTCTTTTGATTTTAGCTATAAAACCCTCATATTGTGAGACCAAGATCTGTCTTTGGTGTAATCTCACCTCTTCGGTACATTCACATTGAATCTCTATCTTTTCCCATATTTACTTAGTTGTCTCACAGTTAATAATGTCGTTGTGCATAACATTATCAAGAGACTCAATCAAGATGAGTTGCAAGCCACTGTCTAGTGAGACCTTCTCTTTCTCTGGATCAGTGTACATAGCTGGATCTTTTGGAACATACTGGGATGGAATAACAACATCATCTTGATTTGTTTCAGATACCCTCACCATGGAAATAAAAGGTCCATGCCTTAGAATCTCAGGATATAGTGGATGATCCATCTTGATGAACAACATCATATTTTTCTTCCATGGTGTATAGTTCCCTTTATCAAAGAGAGGTATCTTGATACTACTGATCTTTTGTGCACTCATACTTCTGAGACCTATCTGTTTACTTTCAGATTTTGCTCTAATACCACTTGTTAGGTATGGAATGCATATAAGGGGGATGAATGTGCATTTCTTGATTTTTCTTTAAAAACATTTTCAAGTTATTAACAATAAATCAAGTTAAGTGTTTTAGGCTTAATTGAACTCAACAGGTTAAGTATGTTTGAAGTGATAAAACAATTATCAAAACTCACTTGATCTTATTCAAAATCAACTAGGTTGTGCTACAAATCTAAGTTCTTGTATATTAAGAACTTAGATTTTACTTGAAAGAGATTACAATAGATCCGAACTTTTTTGTTACATCCAGAAAAAGGACTCGTGACATGCTTTATAGACCAGCATGCACAGTTTACAGGAATAGCACTAAAATAGACTAACATAAATTTTAAAGATCCTTTATCTATTTTTATTCTAAGTGCTACAGATCTGCAGATACTCTTCCAGAGCTACTACACTCCCTTGTCCAGTTCATCTTGGCCCTTGATATTATCATCTTTAAGCTGCATTTATAGGCTTTCCATTTTAATGATAAAATGGTTTGTTGACTATTAATTGGAATCTGCAAGATAGTTGTATTCTATTATTGAAACTGTTATCAAGATCTTTTAAGTACAAAAGCCTTGTCATTATCTCCACATCATGATATAAAATGACTTGTCGATAATTTCATATCTCGATATAAAAATGTTGGTAGACATTTCTATATCGCGATATAAAGTGACTTGTTAATAACTATATGTCACGATATAAAAACATTTGTAGACATCTCTACATCGCGATATAAAGTAACTTGTCGATCTCTCCACATATCTATATGACTTCTAGATAGAGTTCTCTATAGCTTGTAGAGACTTCTTTGTAGCTTTCATCTCTATATGACTTCTCTACAAGCTTGAGCACTTCTCGACATAACTTCTCTACAAGCTTGAACAGTTCTCGGTATGACTTCACGATATTCCTTGATCTGTGACTTCTAGACATCTGACTTAAAAACATTTTTCAATCTGTAACATTATTTCTCTTGAAACTATGTATCTTCATTATGAGGCATGATTAAGCTTATGTTCATAGAAACACATTTACATACTCAAGAAACACATTTACAGATTACAAAAAAAATATGTTCATAGAAAAATATTTCAGTCTGGTCTTCTAATCCACTTTTACAAACTCAAGAAACACAATTACAGATTACACGAACTATTACAGGTCAACTAATTATTAGGATTGTCAATGTGACTTAGTCTTGTTATATTAATGCATGTCTAGCACAACATAATGTGCTTACCACAATAGCTTATTTATTTTATGTTAACATAAACAAAGATATATACTCCTCCCTCCCCCAACCTCTTCTTCGTCGTATTTTTTTTGTCAAAACCGCCTCCAACGACCTCTCTCCATGTGGTTCCTTCTCTATTCTTTTTCTTGTCTATAGTTTCATTCATACTTTGTAACTCGCCGTTATGAGTCATTAAATGAACTGAGTTAATTCATATCTCAAGTAGTACCATTACTTCTCCATGGTCATCAGTTCTTGTTTTTTTACCATTCTCTTGTACTAATAGATTTGTTGTAGTTTGAAGACTTAAATGACACATATACACAAATTTATTGGAATGGTGAGCTTATGTGACATATCATGTGTACATAGTTACCCCTACTGGAGTAAACACTCTGCAATTCACATGTATGTTGTAACCTCTAATATATGAAAATTATATGAGGTTTGTTTTGCATATAAATGCAATACGGTGTTGATATTCACGTATGAAAGTTGATCAGATATCTAGATTTGCACGACACAAAATTACGCTAACTGGTGTGATCTATCTAATTGATACAATATTTGGTTTTCCGTGTTTTCTCAGCATTTTGATCACAACAGTCCCTGATTAAGAAAGACTTTTTTCCCATTTTAGGTATATATCCCATCGCCCATAAAATAACATGATTAATAATTAAGTTTCACTATATACTTATTTTTTATTATTATCACTATTATTTTAAATACCCAAAAAATCATCAATTAAAATAATATTATATATGCACATATAATTATGTATGTATATTTGTAATGTATGTGTGTATCTATGTATGTCTTAATTGAGGCACATAGTCACATAGTTTGGGCTCCTAGAATCACCCATAAGTGTAAAATAAAAGTATTAATATAGTGATATAAATGAATAGATATCAATAGTTAAAAAAATATTTAATGAAAGTATTAGTGATTGAGTTAAATATAAATATGACTATTAATTTATATAATAAAGAATGTGTTAGAAAATGGAAAGTTTGAGGCATATTTTATATATGTTCTTGATATGATTTCCGGAAACTAACACTTGGAGGTTGTTCCTTGACATGAGGACTTAAACTTTCATATTTGGATCTAAGACATTTTCTTAGTGGAATCCATGAATATATTGCGACAAAGTTACTTGTTTGAAATGGGTTTTGGGGATTTTGTCCCACATTGGTATTGTAAAAGAAAGATATTGAGTTTATATAGCATCTTGTGTTAGTGTTGTTTATAACTACTAGCATAAGTGGAATGCTTGTGTGGCCTAGTGCTAGTGAGAACTCTTATATTTTTCTTTTCTATTACAAGTTTAATTATTTATATTGATTATTTAATTATTAATATAAAATATATTGAGTAAGGATTATTTTAATCATAGTCTGAATATATTTTGTAATATTAATATTAATTAATCACGATATAATATAAATAATAAGGAAAAACCATTTTGTTTACTTTTTCTGTTTTGTTACTTGGTGTACCACATCGAGTAAAATAGAAGAAGAGCAACTTGAGATGCCTATATATTGAGAGGTATACTTGAGCTTAAAAGGACACAAGTCTCGGTGCCTACCTCGCAAACATATATGAGTTGCATAGGTTTTTTGGGCAAACTGAGGTGCGAGTCGTCGTTGATCATTGTTGGTTCTGTGGCCAGATTGATCTGTTGTTGTTTTATCCTGGAAGCGATATTGCTGCATTCCATCACAGCTTAAGTGGGGGGCAATAATCTCTTCAAGAACAGTCAAGTCCTCTTGAAGGATTTGGCGACTCAGCTGTTGTGTTCTTCTTCTTATCAGAATTTGGAAAGCGATAAGAGATAAGTTTTCTTTACTTTCTTTGTCAATTACAGTCTTTATAGTTTGTTATTGCCTTCGTGTTTTATTTCGTTAGTTGGTTATTTGCCATGTTCTTGTTATTATATATATAACTGCCCATTGTTGCTGTGTAGTTAGAATTATACCCAACAATCTTGAAGAGATTATAGTTATATATATAGTTAATTAGCAAGATGGTTAACGAAACTGGTGATGTTCCTAAAATTGTTGAGACTAATTTTGGTTCTGGTGGTACTACTATCATTGACCGGACCACGTATCGTTTTCCCCATCCAATTGATTTATCGGGTATGCCTAATAAATTTAGTGGTGGAGCTTCTTTTTCTCTTTGGCATAAAAAGACGAAGCTCTAGTTAACGATTAAGGGTCTATTGTTAGTGGTACAGTATGATCCTCCTGGGTTAGATCAAGAGAAAGCTGAATCTGTTAAGGTTTATGCTTTATGGGCTGAGAAGGATGGGGTGGCTAGGGCAGCCAATTTTGGCATCCTTGGAGAACACCTTGTTCGATGTTTATTCATCAGATGCCTATACTGCTAAAGTCTTATGGGATAAGATGGACCAAACCCATAATACTGATTCTCAAGGATTTGAGAAGTATTCCGTGGCTAGGTTTCTTGATTTTAAGCTGCTGGATGGAAACTCTATGACTGAACAGGTTCATGAGTTTGAGATGTTAGTTCATGATTTGGGTGAGTCCGGTATGGTCTTGCTTGAGAAGTTTCGAGTGATGTCTGTGATTGAAAAGCTCCCTAAGTCTTGGGAATAGTTTGCTCTCTCCCTGAAAAGACAGAAAGGAGAGATCACATGGACTAACTTGATGTTGGACATCTCAGTATGGGAGCAGCACAAGTCCAAATAGGGACATGTGTTGCCTGTGGAACATGGGAGCTCGAAGGTAAATGTAGTGACTGTAGGACAGATTAGAAAGGTAGTCACTAAGAAGGCTAACACTAAACCTGACAAGAACAAGGCTAAGAAACCAAAGGCGAACAAACCATGTTGGTCTTATGGACGGGTTGGTCATTGGAGCAAGGACTGTCCAAGTAAGAAAGCTAAGAAAGCTGGAGTGGTAGCTCAAGCAAATACTGTGCTTGGACTTGGAACCACGAATGGGCCAGTACCTAATATGGTCATTGGTGAGGTTGTTGCCTCTGGAACCGATGACGGGTATGTTACTTACAACCCTGTACTACTTTCCACTTATCTGTCACATGAGTGGTTGATTGATACTAGAGCTAACGTACATATTTGTGCCGATATTAGCTTGTTTGTATCTTATGAACAGAGTCATGGAGTGACAGTGATGATCGGGAATGCTAGTGCTGCACAAGTGCTTGGAATAGGAAACGTGGACCTGAAGTTTGCTTCTGGGCGGATTCTATCTCTCACTAGAGTGTATCATATTCCCTCTATTCGTAGAAATATTATAAGTGGAAGTTGGTTAGTTAAGAACGGCTTTGAACTTTCTTTAAAATGTAATAAAGTAGTTATTACTCATACTGGTACATTGTTTGGCAAGGGTTACTTGTCTAATGGTTTATTTTTAATAAATGTTGAACCCATTTTGGGTGGTTTTATTAATGATAGTGTTGCACCTTCTGTTAATTGTGTAGAATTATCTGATTTGTGGCACTTACGACTTGGTCAATTAAATTTTGGTGCTCTAAAGAATATGATGAATTTAGAGTTGATTCCAAAGTACGCCATTGATAAGAAATCTAAGTGTCAAGTGTGTGTAACTGCTAGACAAACAAGGAAACCTTTTCATAATATTGTTAGGGATTCAGACTTGTTAGATATAGTGCACTCAGACATATGTGAATTTGGTGGTGTGTTGACTAAGGATCACTGTACATATTTCATTACCTTTATAGATGATTGTAGTAGATATTGTTATGTTTATTTTCTTAAACATAAGGATGAAGCACTAGATAAATTCATTATGTATAAAAATGAAGCTGAAACATAAACTGGCAAAGTACTTAAACGTCTGTGGTCTGATAGAGGTGGTGAGTATACGAGTACCTTGTTTAATGAATTTTGTGCAAGCAATGGTATAGTTCATGAGGTTACTCCACCATACACACCTGAGTCTAATGGGTGGCAGAACGAAAGAACAAAACTTTTAAAGACATGATTAACAGTAATCTAATTAATTCTGGGTTGCCTAAGTACATGTGGGAAGAGGCTCTGAATACGACTTGCCATATTCTGAATAGAGTCCCTCTGAAACATATGGACAAGACACCATATGAATTATGGAGAAAGCGTAGGACAAGTTTGAGTTATCTTCGTGTGTGGGGGTGCTTTGCTAAGGTGCTTTTCCCTGAACACAAGAGAAAGAAACTGGGTCCGAAAACTGTTGATTGTATCTTTCTGGGCTATCTTGAAACCACAACTGCTATGAGATTTTTAGTATTAAAATCTGACATAGATGGTATTGTGGCGAATACGATAGTTGAGTTTCTTGATGCAACTATCTTTGAGGAAGTATTCCTTATGAAGACTGGTATACCTTTGGGTAGTTCTGAGGATGATCCCACTCACACATCGACTTATAATCCTGATCATGTGGAAAAGATGACAAATATGGGGGTGGATCCTGGTAATAGCTCTACTCCTAACGAAGTAGAGGAACCTAGAAGGAGTAAGCGTGTAAAGGTAGTCAAGGACTTTGGAAGTGACTTTATCACTTACAATGTCGAGGATGAGCCTTTAACTTTCCGTCAAGCCAAGGATTCTTCGGAGTCAAGGCATTGGAAAGGCGCTTTAAAGAGTGAAATTGACTCAATTGTTTCAAACGGAATATGGGAGTTAGTCGATCTCCCTCCAGGGTGTTCTACTATTGGATGTAAATGGATCTTCAAGAGGAAGCTAAACACTGATGGCTCAATAAATAAGTACAAGGCTAGGCTAGTTACTAAGGGCTTTAGGCAAAGGGAAGGCATTGATTATTTTGATACATATTCTCCAGTTGCCCGAATGACAACAATCAGAATGCTTATTGCATTGGCTTCTGTACATGGTCTTATCATCCATCAAATGGATGTAAAGACAGCTTTTCTTCATGGTGACCTTGAAGAAGAGATTTATATGGATCAGCCTGAGGGATCTGTTGCTTCTGGTAATGAGAGGAAAGTATGTAGACTAGTCAAGTCCATCTATGGCCTTAAACAAGCACCTATAGACTGGCATAAAAAGTTTGATGAAACTGTTTTAGACTTCGAATTTTTTAGTTAATGAAAGTGACAAGTGTGTCTACTATAAGGTTAGAGGTAATGATTGTGTGATCGTGTGCTTGTATGTAGATGATATCTTGTTGTTTGGAACCAATATTGAGATTATTAACGAGACAAAGAGTTTCTTGAAGATGCACTTTGAGATGAAGGATATGGGTGAAGCTAGTGTGATTCTTGAGATCAAGTTGACTCAGTCAACTGATGGAATAACTTTGTCACAGTCTCATTATATAGAGAAATCTATACTTGAGAAGTATGGTTATTCAAATTGTAGAATCGCTAGTACACCATATGATTCAAAAGTTGCCTTAGTCAAGAATAGGTCATGTTATTCCCAGTGGACTAACAATGAGATTTACAGAAGGGGGGTTGAATGTAAATCTCAAAACTTTTTCAAGTTTTGAGCAGTTTGTAAGGCTAAGTGTTTGAGTGAACAAATGTGTGTGAATTGCTTGGAGCTGATGCAGACAGATATATATTCAAACACAAATGTAATGAACACAAAGAACTTAAAAACTTTTCTGGTGGATTTGTTGTTCCACCAGAGATGTGTTATTTCAGAAAATCTATGATTCAAAATTAAATCACAGCTGCTTCCTAGTACAAACTAGATGATTTTCTCTCTTGATATTTCTAAACAGCTCAGGGAAAATTCACATCTAATTACTAGCTACTACTTGGTTTATATATCACCAAGTTTACAAGTGAAGACAAAGATAAAGTACAATAAGAAAATAATTCTCCACTTGTTTCTATTCCATTTTTATCCAGTGTAATATGGAATTATCTATTGACTTTCCATTTTGAACCAGACTAAAAATGGCTGCTTTTTCTGCTGTTCCTGAAATAGGCTACCACATCTCTGTCAATCCATGTGCCTCTGTCAGCTTTGTTAACTGTCACTATCAACTGCTATGAGACTGAGCATCCGTTGAAGCTTTCATCTGTTGATGGCTTTATCCGTTGATGCTCTTAGCAGTTGAAGCTTTATCCGTTGAAGCACTTATCCGTTGATGGATATTTAGCCGTTGAAGCATTAGAGACATCCGTTGAAGCTTTGTTTCTTATCCGTTGAAGGTCTTCAATATCCATTGACACTTCTTCACTTATACAAAATTACAAGGCATGAAATATTTATAATTAGCCCTCCTATTTGTACATCCATTAGTAGTTAACATGACTGATTATTTCCTAACAACATCTAAGAATTACAGCTTGAAACCAGAGAGTGAAATGTGCTACAATACCAAACTTATTGCTAAGTAAGGCTACTCCTTCAACGGATAGCCAAGATGGTCTTATCCGTTGAGGCTACAAACACTAGATTTCTACTTAATTGTTTTGCTTAACTTATCATCAAACTAATACACATATTCCTAACAGTTCAGGAGTTCCTGTGTCTCAGTTAAGGTATTCTTAGATTATTGGGAGTTTGCAATATCTTGCTAATATGACTAGGCCAGATATTTCTTATTCTGTGTCTAAGTTGGCTAGATATACAAGCTGTCCAAACAAGACTCATTGGGAGGCACTGGATAGAGTTCTTAGATATCTAAAGGGAACTATTTCCCTTGGCTTGCATTACCGGAGATTTCCGGGGGTACTCGAGGGGTACAGTGATGCAAGTTGGATAGCTAAGAAATCTGGTTCCAATGGAGTGACTGGATATGTGTTTACCCTTGCGGGTGGAGCAGTGTCCTGAAAGTCTTCTAGACAGACTTTGATTACTCGGTCTACTTTTGAGGCTGAGTTGTGTGCACTTGATGCCACGGGGACGGAGGCTGAATGGTTACATGGACTCATGAGTATGTTACCTGTAGTAAGCAAGCCGCTTCCTGCCATTTCTGTTCATTGTGATAGCCGTACAACTATCGACAAAGTCAGAAGTGTAAAATATAATGCTAAAACAAAGAGACACATCCAAGTTAGACTAAAGTCTATAACGGGTCTTGTGTCTGATAGGATTATTGCTATAGAGTTCATAGGAACTCAGGATAATATAGCTGATCCGCTGACTAAAGGGATTGAGCATGCTATAGTCCTTAAGTCGAGGTTGGGGATGAGACTGGTAACCCATCATAATTCATCAACAGCGGGAACCCAATACACCTGAGAGGAGATCCCTCGAAGTGTATTCAATGTGGTAATAACAAGTTGTAAGGATGAATTGGTAGTACCTCTACCATATACATTTAGATACTTATGTATCTGAGTCTATTCCCTATAAACCTTAAGAGGTACTTGAACTGCTAGTTAGCAAGAGTTATTTGAACTCTGAATGGGGTCAAGTCGTTTGACGAGATGATAGCAATACATCTCTGGAGATGCCCAGCTAAGCGAATGTAATTGTGTGGTCGCAATTAGAGGAAAGGGTTATTCCTCGAAACGTTCGACGAACAGGATCGAGACATGACCATTAACGTCTCAAAGCCGTAGATTGGCACCATAGCCTTTGACTTGTCGTCGTCTATGGAGTGTGGTTACACCCAACGGATAAAGATTCAAGGTGAAACATTCCATCTGTATCCGATAGCCATCGAAGTAGAGGACTTAGGAGGGTTCAAACCCGGGAGGGTACCGAGTATGAAAAGCAAGTCATGATAAAATCTGGTATGCAATTTAATTATGGATTTGTGGGGGATTGTTAGAAAATGGAAAGTTTGAGGCATATTTTATATATGTTCTTGATATGATTTCCGGAAACTAACACTTGGAGGTTGTTCCTTGACATGAGGACTTAAACTTTCATATTTGGATCTAAGACATTTTCTTAGTGGAATCCATGAATATATTGCGACAAAGTTACTTGTTTGAAATGGGTTTTGGGGATTTTGTCCCATATTGGTATTGTAAAAGAAAGATATTGAGTTTATATAGCATCTTGTGTTAGTGTTGTTTATAACTACTAGCATAAGTGGAATGCTTGTGTGGCCTAGTGCTAGTGAGAACTCTTATATTTTTCTTTTCTATTACAAGTTTAATTATTTATATTGATTATTTAATTATTAATATAAAATATATTGAGTAAGGATTATTTTAATCATACTCTGAATATATTTTGTAATATTAATATTAATTAATCACGATAAAAAAAAATTAATCACGATATAATATAAATAATAAGGAAAAACCATTTTGTTTACTTTTTCTGTTTTGTTACTTGGTGTACCACATCGAGTAAAATAGAAGAAGAGCAACTTGAGATGCCTATATATTGAGAGGTATACTTGAGATTAAAAGGACACAAGTCTCGGTGCCTACCTCGCAAACATATATGAGTTGCATAGGTTTTTTGGGCAAACTGAGGTGCGAGTCGCCGTTGATCATTGTTGGTTCTGTGGCCAGATTGATCTGTTGCTGTTTTATCCTGGAAGCGATATTACTGCATTCCATCACAGCTTAAGTGGGGGGCAATAATCTCTTCAAGAACAGTCAAGTCCTATTTAAGGATTTGGCGACTCAGCTGTTGTGTTCTTCTTCTTATCAGAATTTGGAAAGCGATAAGAGATAAGTTTTCTTTACTTTCTTTGTCAATTACAGTCTTTATAGTTTGTTATTGCCTTCGTGTTTTATTTCGTTAGTTGGTTATTTGCCATGTTCTTGTTATTATATATATAACTGCCCATTGTTGCTGTGTAGTTAGAATTATACCCAACAGAATGAGTATTAAAATTGGTTGAAATATATATTCATGAATATTAATTAGAGTATTTATGATTAAATTTATTCAGCGAACCCCATATTGTTGTATTATATTGAACTAACATAATACCCCATGCGAGGAATGTGTCATTATCTTGAAATGTTTCGGAATACAAAGCATATAATTTTTAAATTTTCAGTTTGTGCATTTTTTGCACTACAAGAAAATAGTCAATAGACATCATCCAATATATCGTTATAAAGAAATTAAAAAAAAAGACGCAATAGACCCTATTGCAATGGATTTGTGCCATATAGCAACACTTTTTTAGGGTTGCTATAGGCAATCTATGGTGTAGTGACTGTTTTCCACCTTTTGTGATAAAAAAATTCCCCTTTAAAATTTCTTTTATTCCCCTCCCCGATATTTTCCTAATTCTCATACTCTCTCTCTCTCTCATCTTCTTCCTTTCTCTCGACTTTTTCGAAACACGAACACACCCACATATATTTTTATAGTATTATATCACTTTCTTTATTGATAATCTGAGTTCTTTGTATCAGATAATAATTGATGTCTTCGTGTGTATAACACATCTTTTTAATTTACAGAAACATTGTTGTATAAGCCAATTGACATCGTTTCTTGTTTTTCACATAGGTTACAAAATGATGTCTTAATATGTCTAATACATCGATTGTTTGTCTAGAAATGATGTTTTATATTGTCTTTCACATCGATCCAAAATCAAAGTTCATATCGGTCAAAAATCGATTTGAAAAATATGGACTTTTTACTACACCCACAAAGACATCGGTTTTGAATATTTTAGATATCAGTTCCCAACCAATGTCTTCACATTTTTCTTGTAGTGTTATTAAAAAGTAAAGTTTATAGTTTTTCATAAGTGAAATAAAGTATACAAAATATGTCAGTGATACCAGTTATTCTGAATCATTGTCTAGCATGTTGAGTGATGATATATCATGCAATGTTTATAATTTCTTTTTTATAGGCTTTGATGATTTTGTCGATGACAAATTTTTTGATTTTCATTGATCTTGAATTAAAGATTGTCGATATTAATCGTAATTTGTGTAGTATCAGTATACATGGGTGTAAAGTGACTGAAACTTGTTACGTATGAATTGATAATATTTTATTTCAACTTCGACATTCTCGTATTAAAATATCAATACTATGTTGTTAAGTACTTGTATGTTTATCATTTATGCATGATGTATGTATATATTGTGTTCTTTTATAAGGACTAATCTAGCGTTATTTTATTCATTGTTTAGTCTTGTTCGTTAATGATTTCAACTTTTTTCATATAACCTAATATTACTCTATATTATTTTTTTTATAAAAAATTTCTAAATTCATTTAAAATGTCGTAACTATTATTTTAATGTTATAATCCTTTTAGATCTCAATGAAAGAATTCATATAATAATTTACGCGAATAAATTAATCGTTATTCTTCAAAAAAGTAACAAATCAAGCCATATAATTGAGTGAATTTACAAGTTTTATTCATATATTATAGTTCTAGATATTAAAGTAATTTTAAACATATCCAGTTACCTAATCTTTCCGAATCGCTGATATAAATATAATTTGATGATTTTCTTGACAAATAATATGATTTAAGTTTTTATAATATGAAATAATTTTGTATCAAATTAAATAATTGTGTGAGGATCAATATTTCATTCACAAAGTTTTTAATATAAATATAATGGTAATTATATAAAAAAATTATTATTTACTTATTTTTTAATAAGGGTAATGTCTAAAATCGTTAAATGTCAATATATTTTCCAAATTAAATTAACCGTTAGAATTTTTTATAATTATAAAATTTTATTTTCTTCTTATATATTTGAACTAAATAATTTAAAATTTAAAACTAAAATATTTAATAATTTACCACTATTAAAAATACACGTACAAATATACATATATTTAAAATTTGATAGTAATTAATATTTTTAAACAAATTGGAATGTTCAGAAAAGTTGGTTCAGTACTACGCCCATATTTTTACCCGATTGTACGATAACTTGGGTCAAGTCTTGATTACATTTGAATAACCGGGCAAAGTACTTGACAACCCACCACAAATCAATCTAACAACTTTGATCTACATTATTTATTGACTTGAAATTATAAAGATCTCTAACACACTAATTCATGCAACTGTAGAATGTTAGAAATACCTAATTTTATTGAGGTAATGTCAACATCAAATAAATAAACAAATGTATTAAATCAAAGAGTAAACAAATATATTTTAGCTCGATAAGGCTCTGGCACCATTTTTGAAAATGGTCAATTTTTGAGTATTTTTTTATAAATTGAGTGATATTATGATGGTGAATTCAAAAAAAAATTAAAAAATTAGTCCAAATAAAAACTAAAAAGAGTTATAATTTCCGATACACTTAATAGTACTTTCATCTCATTATTATATACTTATTTCACCTTTTACGATCAATATGACCAAATGACTAAACTATAAAATTTTATTCTATAAAAATTAAATTATATTTACTTTCTAACAACATAATTTTAATAATTATTTTCTATTGTATATATATATATCCACTTTAATTATTTTTTCATATAAATTTATGATTACCACGCTTTAATTTATTAAATAATTATATCTAGTTAATGTATTACACCTATCTCTATATAGAAAAATATTTACTACTAATATTATATTACTAAGTCAAATGATTTAAAAATATGTGTAAGTTGAGTATATACCATACATTACTAGTTTATACTATATAACTATATAATACAAAGTATAAATGTAAAAAGAAAAAAGATGGTTAAAAGTTATTGGTAAGTCTCATTTTGAAAAAAAGTTATTGGTAAGTTTTAATATATTTAATACCGAATATTTACTTCTTCAAGACACACACGCATACGTAATATGTGTATGAGTATGATTAATAACACATATGATTGAGTGGCTTGGCGGTATGATATTGTGTAGAGCAATTGCAAGACTTGAGTTCAATTCCAACCAATAACAACTTTTTTAAATAAGTATAATATTTAGGGGCAAATTAGTCATTTCAACTCATAAATAAAATGTCTCACTAATTTTATGTCATTATTGGTGTATCATATAGATAAAAATGTTCTTTACTTTTATTTTGTGTTAGTTTTTATTAGTTAGTGTGGTTTAAACTTTTCGTGTTCGTATGTATATGGTCAACACGCACACTTCTGGTGAACATCTTGAACCGTTTGAAGATAATACCGAGAAGCTCGTTTGAAAGAAGAGTGATAATTTAAGTGAGCAAGAAGACAAAGAAAGTGAAGGGAAAATTATTTTAGCTGACATGACAATAGTACAAACACTTCATGATGATGTCGCTGTCTCGATTGCTAATCTTGGTTCATGTATGGTCTATCAGAATCTGCACCTGGGAAGAGTGGCAGCTTTGAGATCAAACAAAATCTACTCATGAGGAAACCTGTCTTTCATGATCTTCCAACTGAGGAACCCAATCAACATCTCTCTAGGTTCGTGACTATTGTGGAAATCATGGGGCCAGATTTGGCAGATCCTCAAATTTTAAAGATGAAAGCATTCTTTTTTCTCTCTTGATGGAGCAGCTTTGTGTTAGTATTTGTGCCCTTGAGACAACACTATGATGTTTTAGTTTAAGACATTAGGATTATTAATGTTTATGTTCTATCGATTATTCTCTTTATAATTTATTAATTCTTAATTTACTGCGATATAAATGTTAGATTAATAAATGTCCTTGGAATATGATATGCAATTCTATATCTCTAAGTACGTGACTTAGAAATGAGATTATGAGAATAGTATCAATATTCCTAAAGGTCCCTAGTCGAATATTATTATTAAGGGACAATAATAATGTATTAAGACTGGTGTGTTTGTTGCTGATGATCACATTTCATTGATCATAGGTATAGTGATACTAAAGTCAAAAACACAGGAAGACCTATATGTACATGGTGCTGGACAGACCCAATGTGAGATTCTACATGTCTGTTGTGACATAAGTAATTCTCACAGTGATAATGATATAATGGTCCTTAGACCTGAAGTCATTATATTTCTATTCGAGAATTAATATACATTGATTCCATTAAAAGTTATTCTTGACCGGGTAATGATAAAAGTGGACATTGGGTATATTATGAATTGTATGAGAAATTTGAATAATCTAGATGGGATTTAACCCTCCTATTTTAGTAGTGATATTATTGGCCTCTTGTGTGAGCTAGACTATGAAATGCGTGGCCACGCTCAAATGTTGATATGATATGATAGTCTACTCATTGATCAAGGAAACTTAGATTAAACTATGATGAGGATGACACATTACATGCCTCTAGTTTAATCTATAATATTTGGTTAAAGGGATTATATTACATTGTACACTATTCACAAAAGGTTTAATCGATCACCGATTCAATTATTATTACTTAGGTAGCAATGATGTATTACTAGATATCGCTCACTGTTTACGATTTTAAATTAGATTTAAAATTAGTTGCCAATGTAATAATAACCTATAGGGTTACACACTTAGAATGCTTGAAGGATTATTTAATTTAAATTATATTAAAGTAATTCAAATTATTTATAACATTAATTAAGTATGACTTAATTAATTAGCTAAATATTGATATTCGAATTTACTAATATTAATTATGAAATTTATTTGTTAAATAATTAAGTGAGACTTAATTATAATACAAATAGGAATTTCGAATTAATAATAACTCCTAATTAGTTAAGAGTTATAATTCGTTTTTCTACTCTCTATATAATATCTCTGATATGGCTGATTTTTTAAGTAAGACTTTTACTAAAATCCTAGCCACCAAGAGAGAAGATGGAGAAAGCAAGAAGAAACGGGTTTGTGCTAGTACACATCAAATCCTTGAGTTCAAGCATTCGTGTGGATACCGATAGAGATCGCGAGAGCGGGATGCGTGGTGATTGAACAAGATTTGGATCTCCGTTAGTCAACCAATTGGTAAAGCTTCTTAGGGTAAACAATCTGATGTACAAATTAAATATATGTTTTTCGCATGGATCCTGCGGTGGGTTTAAAAAATTCTGATTTTTTTACGTTTTAATTACAGTTTCCTTTGCGTTTATGTGCTCGAAAACCAACAGTGGCATCAGAGCTACTTGCGAAAAGTGTTTAATTCGTTTATGTGTTTACTGGTTTTATGATGATAACATGTATGCAATATTCCATGACTGTTATGTATGCGATTTTGTATGTTTTACATGTTATTATGTTTATATATGCGTATGTATATATATTTTTTTGAATATATGATATTCATGAGAGTTGTATAATCATATGATGATTATATAATCTGTATATATACTGATATATACATGTTTTGTATTTGTTCTTATTATAAGAATCGTATTTGATACGATTCTGAATCGGATGCAGCGGATTTGCTGAAATCTGTCTGGTATCCGATTTTGGCGAACGAATACGCTTTTTCATACGGAATCAAGCGTCTGAACTAAATAGATAGCTAAAGCTATCATCGACTGATTTGTAAAGCGTTTGACGTCTTTTAGGCCCTGCAATCGGCGATTTAAGGTTATTAGATTTAATTTCAAATTTTTTGATTTTTTTGAATATTTGATTTTTATGATTAGATCATGATGGGTATGATATGTTAAGATCAGATTATGTGTTTTAACATGTTATTTTGTGTTAATTGAGCATGATGGATGGTTATGGCTTATGACATTAGGTTAATATTTGGTTTTTCAAATACGGCTTGCATGTTGTTTAATCTTGTAATTATTAAATCTCGAATGTAACTCGAGTTCCTCTTGTAAGTTCATTCGATTAGTTTTTATAATTCATTCTTGTAATGTACTTGAAGACATGAAGATTTGAAGATCAAGGGTAATCCCACACGGAGGCCATCCGAGGAAGCAATACAAGAAAGAAGACATGTAAAAGTTAGCCTGTATTGATTTTCCACCTTGGATTGACCTAGATCTTTATCATTAGCTTGATAAAGATCACATAGGATGAAGCCATAACCAACCACGTTTATTTATTGCACTTTACATATATATGCGCATATGATGAATGTATGTGTAGAGTAGTTTATAAAGATACATGCTTAATTAGATTAAGGATGTATGTATTAGATACGACACCCATGCCATACTTGCTAAACAAAATAAAATCTGTAATGATTCAAGATTTTAAAATGAACAAACGATTATGAGATTCTCTTGTTTATGAAACACGGAATAAAATACAAATTTTCTTTGTTTCTGACATGGGGCGATTTTGTCAAAAGCGAGTTCATTGAACTTGTAAGGTTGCGGGGTTTAAGCGAGACCGTTGTGACTCCCTCACTACCTGGAAATCAAACCGTTCACGAATATTGATTTGAAGTATTTTATTCAAGGAAAAATTGGGAATCTCTTTATGATGGGATCATGATCGTTTTAAAATTAACAAAACCCTAAAGTTAATATTAAGTTGATCAAATGCCTTCCAATGAGTCCAATGCGTTAACCCCTAGATCGACCAGGAGTGGGTTCACCAAAGCGAAGTACTCCTATCTATCGTGGGAGATGTGTTGAAGTATATTGATACTTTTTGACTATTGGGTTTGACTTAACTAAGTTATCATAATAGGATGTGAAATTAGAGGCATAGAGTTTGGTGAGATTTATTAGATAAATATGAATAAATGTTGTTCCACCAAGCTATCCAAGAGTTATATAGTTGATATAATTGACAAATGTTGTCTACCTAAATAATCATATTTTAGGAGAAAAGCCAAAGCTGACCTAACGCATGGTAAAATATGGATCTTGGCTCACTAGAAAGGATATAGAAAATATTTTTTCCGAATTAATAGTTAGGGCTATTGATTTGATAAAAATAGTGGGAGATATATATTGTGAATATATATATATGAATAATCACTTGAAACTAATTTAATGATCATCTGTAGACTAAGTCATTTTATGCACTTTAATATTATAGATATCAAATGACAAATAACACAAATAACTTCTCTATGTAATAGTCCTTGAGAAGGATAAGCTAACATGAAATAATTTCCTCGATTGACATGGGAACTTGAGGATTGTCCTCAGTTTCAAGGACGTCACTCAAACCCCTCCCTTATTTCTTCTAGCTGAGAATGAAACATGTGCAGAACAAAATGCTTACCAGAAGCAAATTAATTATGTAACTGATGTTTCATGTCTCATGCTTGTAATTATGAGTGCTGAGCTTTAGAAGTAACAAGAGCATAATGAGGCTTATGATATGATTGAGCACCTTCAAAAGATGATTGAAGGATAGGCTCGTTAGAAAGATTTGATAATAATGAGGCACCATACTTTTGCATTAATGGGAGAATCATATCCGGTTGGACCACATGTTCTAAAGGTGATAGGCATATGTACCTTGATATTTTGGGTTTCAAGAATGGTCTAGAGACTCAGCTTGATTTGATCAAACGATCTTTGAACAACTTCTATTCTCAGTTTGTTAAGAACAAAAGGAATGAGATAGACATAACACTCACTAAGTTGTTAAGCATGTTTAAAACTGCTGAAAATAACATGGTAAATGCATAAATTACGTCCATATTGATGATGTACACATGGAATGAAAATGGGAAAGGAAAGTGGACGGGCAAGGTGAAGATTTGATCTTATTCGGTGCCAAATCAAAGTCCAATCCCAAAGGGCTTTTGAAGCCTGATAGTGGTGTTGCTAAAAGAGATGATTGTCATTTCTGTGGAAATAACTGGATGATTGGAAGTTAAATTATCAAGCTTGTTTGGAAGACTTAAAGAAGAAAACTAGCAATGGTCAAGCTTCAGGTATCGGGTTAGAATTGGAGCAAAAGTTGTTGCTCTAGTTGAAGGAACTCGATACCTAATGTTGCCCATAAGGCGAGATTGAGAACTTGATAAATTGTTATTACGTGCTTGCCTTTAACAGATACATTAAGTCAATTTCTTATCAGGACAAGAAAGGTTTTCATTTTAATTAAATAAACAATAGTTGTTTATTCTATTTCAATGATAAGACTTATAATGTTGCATAATTAGTTAACAATTTATATGTTCTAAGTTGACTCAAATCAAATATTACCTCTAGCATTGTCGTTAAGCCATATTAATGAGAAACACATTTCTGAGTTACATATAGATGAATACTTGGATAAGTTTGATTTTGAATCATATGGAAGATGCGAACTTTGTCTCATTGGCAAAATGACTAAAGCTTCTTTTACCTGATCAGGTGAAAGGGCCACCAAACGATTATGACTTATACATAATGATGTATGTGGTCGAATGCGTATGATGGCAAGGGGTTGCTTATACTACTTCATAACATTTAGTGATGATTTCAGTAGATATGGATATGTGGTTCTTATGAAGAACAAATCCGATTCTTTTAAAATGTTCAAAGAATATAAGGACGAAGTAGAAAAACAAACAAGGGAAAAGTATAAAAGTTTTACGATCGGACCGTGGAAGAGTATACTGTTAGTCGCTTAACATGCGCTAATAATACATGTAAGTATATGAGTTCACAAGTAGTATAAAATCTTTTCTAGTTCGTTCCCACAGAGACTGTATTGGTTAACTAATTAATTCACGCACTTAAGCAACAATGTATGGTTATTATTCAATGCTAAGACGATAACTAATTGAGGTTGTTTTAAACTAAGAATTAGACTAATAATTATAACTTCGAGAATAAGATTGATTGAATTAATAAGTATGATAAATATGGGATTCTAACTTCATTAAATACTCCATTCAATAGACTTATTGATCTTAACATTAGCATGAAATGGTGATGACACTAATCAGATAACATGAAACTGATAAACGCCAACTTTCATTGCGCGAGTACCATACTACCAGACATCCACAAAAGAGATAGAAGTTGAATAGACACCAATTATATTAAGACCCTATATGTCTATAAAATTTGACAACATAACGGTTTAAGCACAAGTTATCTATCTTAATTACATAGGGCAAGTAAGATGGTTAAAATTACCTACGAATCATGCATGACAATATATGAACCTATGCTAGCATGAAAAGTTCTAAATCCTTAAATTCACTTTTACTTCATTTAGAATTAACACGCTATCTTATAAGTTCGCGACTCTTATAAGACGAATACGCACAACCAATACTAGGATATCATACAATGACCACATACTAAGGCATCAAACAATTTAACTAAAGAAATCCATAAATAAATCCGCTAAAACCCCACGATAATGACTAACCTATAATCGGACTCATCATCAACGTGGGTTCCGATGAAAACATGGTATATAAAATGTAGTCTTTATAACGAATAAATAAAACTAAGTACAAACAAGAGTATAGGTTCAACAAAACAAGAAACGAGCATCCAAGATTACAACTCAAAAAAAAGATTCACAAGAATAAACTAGATCGTCTTTGCCTTTGTTGAATTGTGCTATAGGTCTCTTGTCGTCTTCTCCTAGTGCTCTGATAAGTCTCTTTTTTTTAAAAAAATGATCTTGAGTTATCAATATATAGCAGTCCAATCAACCCAGGAGTCCAAAAAACAGAATTGTAATAGAATCAGGATTTTATTATCCCGACATTGCGAGATCGCACGCTAGTTCAGCGCGGGCGCGCGGGCTTCCTGTACTTCGGCGCGGCCGCGAGCTAGTTCAGCGTGGGCGCGCTGGGCTTCTGCCAAAATTGACTTCTTTCATTTTTCTTGCAGATTTGAGCTGGTCTTCGCGAGCTTTTATTCCAACACCACCTAGACACTATATTAGCACCAAAATAATGCTAATTCACCTGATTACCTAGATAATGCCTGAAATGGAAAAACACTCAAAAACATGTTAAAATACTTAGCAACTTTAGTACAAAGGCACCAATCTAAAGCTTATTAGAGCATTATAAAGTATCATAAATGCCACTCAACATACCCCCAAATTTGAATCGATGTT
The DNA here is from genome assembly GCF_009905375.1 of Apium graveolens. NCBI lineage: Eukaryota > Viridiplantae > Streptophyta > Magnoliopsida > Apiales > Apiaceae > Apium > Apium graveolens. The sequence continues at coordinate 230,848,553 of NC_133650.1, read as the reverse complement.
TGTCCACAAGCATAAACAGACTCAAATAACAAGAAATAAAATGCATGAATGCAACTAATATGAATGCAATGATCCCCATAGAGTAACTAAACCAACCAATAAGCAACACCTCAGCAAATGCAATTATTCGCATAAAGATCAATCAAATCTATCAAATCAACCTACAAACCAGAGACGTGCGTGTGTGCAAATGCTTACAGATATACTATTGCTACTAGATCGACAATCATGACTCACTACTTATCAAAACAATCACAAGTTTATAAATAGAATAAAAGCTGGACTCAAAATAACTTATAACACTTTAATTCTTATATCGGAGTTTTTTATGGATTCATGCTTTTATTCACAATAACACAACACAAGTATGCTTATTTGATCGTGCAATGAGTGAGGTCCACAAAAAACTTATACAATAGTACCCATATAGTGAGCGCTAGGTTAGCAAATCCCAGACAATAAATGCCTTAGATCACTAGGCACAAAGTCCCCTAAGAACTTAATAACTCGAGTACTAAAGAGCCCACTTATGATCAATTATACATAACACTTATTTTACTTTTTTTTCTATCTTTTTCTTTTTTTATATATTTTCATAAATTTCTGAACGAGTGCATTTCGCTCCATCTTGATCAACCCTAGACTACTCATATAAATAAAGTCGGCTACTAGCCATTTGACACCTAGCCATATAACTAGCAATGAAATCCAATTTCTCCAATTTTTAAATATCCATGTCTTTTATTATTAAGAGAATACCTTAAATTCCCAATATAAACAAGCGATTAAACCTCGACAATCAAACAAATCATGACTATAATCTAGCACTCTAGCAACCTATAAGACTAAGTGAAATTCAAGTGTCTCTAGCATGCAAATCAATCCAATAAGACTCGACATCACCAAATACGACATCACTACACTAGCATCAATATCACAAGTTAATCGGAAAATTATCTAAGGGATCATGTTATAATGTAAATGCATGAAACTACATGAACACAATATCATAAAACTACCAAAAATAAAAAAAACTACATGGCAAAATATGCAACTATATGAATTAAAACTATCATGAACATGCAAGTTATATGAGACTCACATAAACTATATTCCTTCAACTACTATCCACAAAATTAAAATATTCACTATCCTCAGTGAAGATAATATTAAAGAATCAGGCATACCTACTTTGAATCAGAATCCTCACCCTCAACGGGTGGAGTGTCAGGCGTGTTTGGAGGCAGATACACTGAATCCTCACCAAAAACTGGCCACTAGATGTCAACACCGGTGGCTCTAAAAGCTGTCCCAAGTGCCTGGGTGAGATCGTGTGCAAACCGACTATGGATGTCGGGCATCGCATCCATCCTCCTCGCGAGACGCCTATACTGCGCCGAACTCAAACCAGCTCCCATCTCTGTTCCTGCTGCCTCCTATTGCTGCTGCTGCCTCCTACTGCTGCTGCGACGAACCAACCTCCTCTCCATATTGAGCTCTCCAAGCTTCTCTACGGGCATGTTGAGAACCTCCTGCTGTAGCTACTTCCATAGGCACACCACCTGGAAAATGATCATATGAATAATCAAGCCCCTTAGGATCGGGCTTCCCTCCATACCACTCTTGCATGCTCTGCAGCGTAGAACTATCAATAAGAGTACTGAGAAGCTTAAGCAGCTCATGTGTTGGCCAATGAACTCCAACCGCCACGCACAACTTCGTCACAATTGACGCGTACGGAATAGCACTTGTAGCACTCAAGAATCCCAAAATCCCCTGATGTATCACCATCCCCAAGACAATGTAATCACCCTGCAGAATACCCCACAGTAGACGAGCACACTCCACGGTAATCGCATGCACATGCGAAGAAGGCATGATGTTAGCATAGATAAACGAGTTCCAAGCCCGTGCAAACCTGTTCATGCACGACGCAGGGAATTTGATGTAATCATTAGTTTCCCTCTTGAACTTCCAATGAGTTTCAGGCACACAGAGAGTAGCAACGATGAGATCCAAATCAAAATCCTCCGGAGTCTTATCGTTCCAAGTGTCCTGACCCACCTTCCTTGCGGGCTGCTCAATCACTGCCCTGATAGCATCAACACTGTACTCTACAGTCCTCCCCCTCACCAAAGTGAACCCATTCTTCTCTGCCTTGGCATTTGCATAGAACTCCCGCACAACACTCATGGGCACAACACTGGGCGCCTCACAAAAAGAAACCCAACCCATCTCGAGAATCATCTGTAACAGCTTACCATCCTTCCCTGATGGCAGAAAACCTCGCTCCTTAGCAGTAGGCTTCGAGAGAAGCCTTGTGTACTCCTCCTCAGCCTCAGGAGTAGAAAACCTGGACCTAACACCACCCGCAGAAGAAGAATCGGTGGTGCTACTATCAACTTGTGTTCTTTGTCTCTTGGGTGCCATCGGGATTGAAGAAGAAAGAATAAAAGCTTAACTGTTTAGAGAGAATTTGTGTTTAGAGGTTGTGAATTGGTGGAGAAGTTGTGTGTAAGTGTATGTATTTATAGGTGGAGAGGTATGAATTCTATAAGGAATAGAAGTGGGAATTGATTATGAGAATCGTGGGAATAATGGAATTGATTAGGAGAGGGAATTATGGGATGTGGAAGAGTAAAAATCGGGTTGGAATTGATTTTTGTTAAAAATCCCGATTTTCTCTTAAAATTTCCGTTTTTATATTATTTTTTTTTAACAGGGACCCGGCGCGGCCGCACGCTAGGACAGCGCGAGCGCGCTCAGTCTCTGGAAAACCGGCGCGAGCGCGCGCTAGGACAGCGCGGGCGCGCTTGGTTACTGGAAAAATGGCACGGCCGCGCGCTTGATCAGCACGGGCGCACCCAGCTTCTGTAGTTGGCCCTGAATTTATTTCTTTTTCTGGTTTTTTTGTGTTTTTCTCTTTTCTTGCTTCTTCTACTACTAATGTACAACATACTTGGGTTGCCTCCCAAAAAGCGCTTCTTTTACGTCGCTAGCTCGACGTAGAATCTCGAGATCAAATGGACAATAAAACGACACTAATCACCTCACGGTTTGCCATGTCACCATAATAATGCTTCAATCTCTGACCATTTACCTTGAATGCTTGGCCCAGATCATTTTCAAAAATTTCCACCGCTCCATGTGGAAACACAGTTTTGACAATAAACGACCCTGGCCATCTTGACTTTAACTTTCCAGGAAAAAGACGGAGACGAGAGTTGAATAAAAGAACTTGTTGCCCTGGCACAAATGACTTGAGCACTAGACCCCTATCGTGCCACCTCTTGACTTTCTCCTTATACATTTTGTTGTTCTCATAAGCTTGAAGTTGAAACTCGTCAATTTAATTCAATTGAAGCATCCTCTTCTTTCTAGCCTCATCTAAGTCCAGATTCAACTTCTTCAAAGCCCAATATGCCTTATGCTCGAGCTCCACAGACAAATGACACCCCTTACCATAAACCAACTGAAATAGCGACATTCCCAATGGAGTCTTATATGCTGTTCTATATGCCCAAATTGCTTCATTAAGCTTCAAAGACCAATCCTTCCTTGATGGACACACCACTTTCTCCAAAATGCGCTTGATCTCTCTGTTAGATACCTCAGCTTGACCATTCGTATGAGGATGATAAGCTGTAGCAATGCGATGATTCACATTATACCTTTTCATCATAGCATTGAACTTGCGATTGTAAAAATGCGACCCCTCATCACTGATTATGACTCTTGGAGTTCCAAACCTTGTGAATTTCTGCTTGTGAAGAAAATTAAGCACCACTTTCACATTGTTTGTTGGCAACGTCTTAACTTCAACCCATTTCGACACGTAATCAACCGCCAACAAGATATACTGATTGTTACAAGATGAGACAAATGGCCCCATGAAGTCAATTCCCCAAACATCGAAGACCTCAACCTCAAGAAGCACATTAAGAGGCATCTCATCCCTCTTAGACATATTACCCACACATTGACATCGATCATATTTCAAAACGAACTGATGAGCATCTTTAAACAACATCGGCCAAAAGAAACCTGCTTGAAGAACACGAGCTGCTATCTTTTCTCAACCATAATATCCTCCATAAGCCGTTGAGTGGAAATCTCGCAAGATCCCCCCCATTTCGCTGTAAGGAATACATCTCCTGATGATTTGGTCAGCTCCTTGGCAAAAAAGAAACGGCTCATCCCACATATACCACTTCACCTCATGTAGAAACTTCTTCCTTTGAGCATAAGATAAGTCGGGAGGCATGATATTACTAACAAGGTAGTTCATAATGTCTGCAAACCACGGTTCTTCTTCTTACACTCCAAATAGTTGCTCGTCAGGAAAAGACTCATTTATCAATGTCTTATCCAATGAAGTAGCATTAGGAGTTTCTAAACGCGAGAGATGATCAGCGACTTGATTTTTAGTTCCTTTTCTATCCTTGATCTCTAGTTTAAATTCTTGGAGCAAAAGAACCCATCTAATCAATCTAGGCTTCGAGTCCTTTTTTGAGACGAGATATTGGATTGCGACATGATCAGTGAAAACTATCACCTTAGTCCTAAGTAGATAAGATCGAAATTTCTCAAAACCATAGACAATAGCCAAAAGCTCTTTCCCCGTATTAGTATAATTCAGTTGGGCACCATTTAGGGTCTTACTAGCATAGTAGACCACATGAAATATGTTGTTCTTTCTTTGCCCAAGAACTGCTCCAACTGCATAGTCACTTGCATCGCACATTATCTCAAAAGGCGCATTCCAATCATGTGCAGTTATGACCGGTGCCGTGATTAAACTCTTCTTCAATGTCTCAAAAGCTGCAAGGCACTCGTCATCAAACTTGAAAGGAACATCTTTCTCTAACAGACTGCATAAAGGCTTTGAAATTTTCAAGAAGTCTTTGATGAAACGCCTATAGAAACCCGCATGACCAAGAAAACTGCGAATTCCCTTAACAGAAATATATGGAGGAAGATTATCAATGACCCCCACCTTGTCATTGTCCACCTCTAGACCTTTACTAGAAACCTTGTGCCCGAGAATAATGCCCTGACGTACCATAAAGTGAAATTTCTCCCAATTGAGAACCAGATTGGTCTCAACACACCTTTTGAGAACATGTCCAAGATTTTGCAAGCATTCATCAAAAGAATTGCCAAATACTGAGAAGTCATCCATGAACACCTCCACATTCTGGCCAATCATGTCAGAAAAGATGGCCATCATACATCTCTGAAATGTGGTTGGCGTACCACACAGACCAAAAGAAACTCGTCTGAAGGCGAAAGTACCAAATAGACAAGTGAAGGTAGTTTTCTCTTGATCTTCTGGAGCGATACAAATCTGATTGTAACCCGAATATCCATCCAGAAGACAATAGTTGTAACACCCCCAAATCCGGGGTCGGGGATCCGGGTTGTCACGAGTTCCATTTTCCTTAATAACACCCAATCTTAATAATTACTCAACTACTCTGTACTGTGACCCCACAATAAACACACACACCACACGTTATAGTCTCAGAGATGAACATCCAAAAATAACCACAAGTCATTTTATTCCACAATTATATGCCAATACACCTTAAAAGGTTTTCTGAATAAATTTACATTTCTTTGCCATTATTACAATTGATAAAGATACATAAGTCTGGTACATCAAAAGTTGAAAGCCTAGCCTATTGGTAGTTCCTACCTCAGCTACAGCGACATCAACGCCTATAGAAAACTGCGGAACGTTTCCTAATCGCTTGCGAATCGGGAGCTTGGTCCTGTTCATCTTTTCTATCTGTTGTTGTGTGATGAAAGAAGAAAGCAAGGGTGAGCAGCAAGCATACCAAAATAATATGTATAATGATTAATAATATATGAGCCTTCTCATAGTACTCATGAAAGTCTTGGTCAAAAGAAATGAACCAAGTTGATATCTTAATGCGATGAAGTCGCAAAATATTCAGTATATATACATATATACTTTTCAAAATATTGGAAGTCCTCTTCCATGCATAATACACACAAAGTTCCAGTGTATAACTGTATAAAAATATCGTTGCAATGTGATCTCATATATCTAACCTTGTCTCAACGTTTTTCTGAAAATCTTTGTCATTCATAAGACAATTATTAACTAGATATAAGTTTAAAAGATGAAGTTACCAAATACTTCACTACACTTATATCATTTATAAAACTACTTGAACTACCATTGTTCAAAGTATAATGAGCTTTCAACAGTTCATCACATAGATGAGACTACAAGACAAGATTTGAATAGATTAAATCTTTAAAATATTATTAAAGGAAATGAAGTTATGACATACTTCATCAAGTTCTGATATATATATATATATATATCCACATATACATCTTCCTTTATACATTTCCTGAAAACCTCTGTCATGTTAAGTATGAACAGAGTTTGAATTATCCAATGAATTTTGGAAAGGAAAAGAATTTTGGCATAAACCAGATATCTTGCTGATCAGGCAAAGATACCCATAAGTAACCTTTTCTACTAGTAGATGGACGAATTCCCCACTGGTCATCACCCTGGTCGCAATAGGACCTTATGCTGGACTGCCACTCAGCCACTTATGCATTTGATGGACTCCCACTGAGCCACTTACACTATCATGGACGCCCACTGAGCCCATGTTGCTTATGCCGACTCAATAGATGGACTTACTTCCCGAACGTTGGGTAAGTAATCAATTCATTTACCAACACTACAACCTTGTTGCGAATATAAAATACACCATAGAGCCGGATCCCTCAGGTTTTGAGCGAGTATTTAAATCCCCTTAAAAAGGAAGATCTTAAATATAAAAATGAGTTTTGGGATCCGCTCTAACTTTTAAAAATCATTTTGAAGACTCGAAATCACTTTAAAGAGTGTTTGGAGTAATGCTGATTTAATGAAGTAAATCAGTCCCCAGTATATTTAGAAAATATTTGAATATTATTATTTAAATAATATTCCCATAAAGAATAATCTTTATAAAAATAATTGAAGTAGAAGTATTAAAATTTATACTTGAAACGAGTATTAAATAACCAAAGATATACTTATACGAAAGTACTATCTTTATTTGAATAATCGAAAATAAGTTTGATTATTGACACCTTATTCTTTAATAAAATAAAGAATATATTACAGTAATAAGCAGAGTCATAATACCTCGAATGAATATTATAAATAATATTCATAAAATAAAGGAGTCATACATCCTCAAATGAATATCCAAGTAATATTCAATAATAATATAAACTGAGTCATAAGCCCTCGAATGAATATTCAAATAATATTCCAATAATAAAATAAACTGAGTCATAAGCCCTCGGATGAATACTCAAATAATATTCAAATAATAAACTAAACTGAGTCATAAGCCCTCGGATGAATACTCAAATAATATTCAAATAATAAACTAAACTGAGTCATAAGCCCTCGGATGAATACTAAAATTAATATTCAATTAAGTAAAATAAAGGTATCGAATAAACCTTATTCGATCAATAGTTTTAAAAACTATATCCATATATATATAAATATATATATATATATGTATATATAATATACTCGGGAACATCGACTCCCGGTTTAGAAATATGTTCACCTTTTATCCCCTATACTAAGGGTATACACAACTACTTGCTTATTTCTAGCATAGGTATTATGCAACTATAAGCATTGGAATCAACAGATAGATAACCAGATTACGAAACAGACATGCATATATACCATATCAGCATGCTCCAATATATCGCAAAATTTGCTAATAACAAATATGCATTTATCGCAAGATCATGCATATACACATATATATCATAACAACAGTTATACGGGTAGAAAACTTGCCTGAGCGACTGGGGGTTACAAATGGCTCGGGACGAGTCTGGTAACCTATAAACAATATATAAGTTGGAATTAAACCGAAGTCACTTGTAAATCTATACTTTAACCAAATTAGACTCTAACGCTCGCTTTGCGCTTACTGATTCTCTTAAGTCGCTCGAGTACCCTCGGCTCCACCATTTTTAATAAATTAACCATTACGAGTTTTAAGGCGATTCCTTCGCGAGTGTCTTACCAACTGCCTATTACACTTTACATAAATGTTTCATACTCCAATTAGTCATTTAAGGTCTTTAACCTATGTTTCAAAGTAAGGCGAGGGGTAATGTTTCGTTCGCGAAACGTCGTTACTTAAAACGGCCGTTTCTCCTAAACCGTACATCGGAATCAAATGACCACATATCAAAACGAAGCTCGTAACACGAGCTATCTAGACATGGCAATGGTCATAATCTAGCAGGGGGTTCTCGGGTCCTAATGTTATGCACAAAAATAGTCTAAAGAAAATCGGACGTTACGACGGCTATGCTTACGTGATTTCCCAAATTTAAACCATTCAAAACCAACCACAATTCAACCCCAAATCAATCATACAACCAACATCCATCCAAAACACACTCCAACAGCCCCATCAAATCAATGTTACCAATTCATACTTATTTCTCAATTATGAACTAAGAGTTTTACTTAAGTTCATTGACTAATTAACCAAGATTTCCAACTCCAAAAATATCACAAAATCAACCAATCTCTAAACACACAATAATCATGCCTCTCACCAACTAAAATACTCATAACAAACTTTAAACATGATTACACACCCATTACCCTAACCCTTCATCTAAACATTAGAAAATCTAAACAACAAAACTTAAAGCTAAGATCATGAAGAGTTATACCTTCCTTGAAGCTTTTAATCCATGAAAGATCCTTGGAATGCCCATGGAAGCCTTAATCTAACCTCCTACAAGCTTGTTCTTTCAAAGAAATCAAGAACACAAAAATTAATTTCAAGAAAGTACTATTCACCATCTTCTTCCTTGATTTATAGAAAAAGATTGGCTTGGAATTAGAAGCTTAAACTTATAGGAAGTATGTAACTTAACTAGGAGAAGCTAGGATAATTACCTTGCTAAATAGTAAGTGGAGGAGCTTGGAATTTCATTTTTTAAGAAAAGAGGCCGAGAGCTTGAAGAAGAAAATGGGGGTTTTGTGTTTTTTGATGAAAATGAAATGTTTTGGCTTGGTTGGTTGCTTTTTGTCTTGTTTTTGGTTAATTACTTTTCTAGCCTTGACTTTGTGTGGTTTTAAATCAACCACATCTCCTTCCCCTTATGTCATGCTTATGTCACATTGCTATGTCATCATCCCTTCTAATCTCTTTGATTAGCTTCTAATTGTTTGCCTAATGACCGCTGATCTGTTATACGGTTCGCTTAACTTTCGTTTTCGTTTATCGTTTGAGGGATCATACCCGGGATCTTATTACTTAGGTTCCCTTAACCTTTCTCAATACATTATATTCCTTTTTATGATCCTCTATTATAATCCTTTAATTTAAATCCTTTTTATCCTGTTACCTTATACTCAATTCTCTCCGTATCTAGTGTATTTCTGGGAAAAATCAACGTGTTCGGAATTGGATTCTGACGATCTTTGCATACACTTATATACCATATAGAGTACTAATAAAACCTCAGAATATCCATATCAGAACCCCTACATAGTGTGGCATGAAAAATTTTCTCAATCAGCAAAAACACTATTCATAAGGGTTTCAAAAAAGTTTCCCAAAAATTGGGGTTATTACAGTCTCCCCTCCTTAAAAGGATTCCGTCCCGGAATCAGATAGAAATGAATAGGGATACTTTCTTAGTATTGCACTTTCTAACTCTCAAGTCAATTTTCCCACATTGTGGTTCTACCATCAAACTCTTACTAGTTTGATAACCCTTCTCCTAAGCACTCGTTCCTTCTCACTCTATAACCCTTCCTGGTTGCTCCATATAGGTTACGTCGGGTTGCATATCTATGCGCTCCTATGCCCCTATTTATCTGGCATCCGAATTACACTTCCTTAATATTGATACGCGGAACGCGTTATGAATTTGCTACAGGTTCGGGGGTAGGGCTAGCTCATATGCTAACTTCCCAAACGTCTTTATATATCCAAGGGTCCAACAAATTGTAGACTTAGCTTTCCTTTCTTTCCGAACCTCATCAATCCTTTCCAAGGGTTTCCAAGGGGATACCTATAACATTACTAGTCCCCCTATTTCATACTCTTTGTCCTTTTTGAGTCAAATCAGCATACCTCTTATGTCCATCTTGGGTTACTACCAGCCGTCCTCTGATTAGATCTATTATATCCCTGGTCCTTTGGACTACTGCGGGTCCGAGCATCTTGCGCTCTACAACTTCATCCTAACATAAGAGAGATCGACATTGTCTTCCCTCAAGGATCTCATAAGGCGATATCTCAATACTGACACATGATCTATTGTCGTAAGATAACTTAATTCGCGTTAAGTGATCATTCCAAATTCTTTCAAGTCTATTGCACAGACTCTCATTATAGCTTTTAGCATTAGAACTTTTGCTTCTCAATACCCATTCTTTTCCAGTTCGTAATCGCTACTACCTTCCGTTCCTAATATTATATGGGTTATACTTTTGCTCGCTAGCGTTCTATAACCTTTTAATAACCACGTCAACCTTAGTATCACGAATGTGTTTCCATTCCGCATACTACCACCACTTTATTACTCCTTTTTCAGTTGTTTCTATTTTCGAAAGCTTAATCCTTCATATAGAAGTAAAAGAATTTATTGAGAGATCACTATGATCATGAACACTTGTTATATCGCATAGTTAGTACAGAAGGTGGCCAGCCTTTAGTACTTGACAAGCAATTAAACAATAGATGGTATCCTACTAGGCTTCTATCACACAGATAGATAGTCATTCGGCAATACCTCCCCTTTCTGGAAGGGTTGTTCTTCTCAGCTTACATGAAATGAAATGAAGAGAAAAGAACGAATTGAAGAGAATTGTATATATGAAAAAATATACTGCCACAAAATATCTGGCTTGGAACCTACCTCTGAACTATAGAGGTTTGTCATAGGAGAACAAAACATATATGTATTTATATCAACATCAAGTATTATAGCATCGCATTTCACATGCCTAAATATTTTCGCCATTCCATCCATCGTTCTATGGACCCATGCTCTTCCTCGAGCTTATACACAATCACCTTTGAAACTCCCTCGATATCGAAAATCGAATCTGGGATCTCATTCTAGACCTCATCGTTACTAGAATCCATTTCTATACCGCAACCTTCTTCGTATGGGTAATACTACTCTTTATCGATAAGAAGGAATAAATATATCATAGGTAGATAATCGACTTAATTAGTCTATCAATGATAACTTATACACCACCACGACCCGATTAGTGGTACTCAATCTCAACATCCATTCCAATACAACTCTCATGGTTGTAATCAGCTCATTACTCGCAGAATCATTGTTGCATTACTATGGTCCACCACTGACCTACTGTCGTCATTCACTTTCCATGAAATCTTAATATCTAACCATACGAAGTCCATACATGTCGTATCAAATCCTTCTAAGGAGGTAACATAATCACCATTCATGATTCATGAAGAACACTCCTTATCCTGCCATACATACATGACATGAAGCAGATAAAATTGCAGAAGAGTTTCAATCAAAGCAACGATAGCTGGTTAATACCATTCTTAATCATATGCCTTCGATAGAAGACTTAACTCAAAGGTTCGTCTAGTCCTTTTTGAAATATTGTCCTGGATTATTCTCAAGATAGTACCTTCTGAGATAGATAGCCCGCTCATGGCGATTACACGAATTAAACCTTTACCAACTACTATTACGGTTGGGTATTGCACAGTCATCAGAAGGAATATCAATCTTCCAAACCATAATACAACCTGCATAGCTTTAACCATCATCACTGTATTCCTTTGGCACAAGCGCTTATAATTATCCTCTTACCTTTAAAGTGTCGGCCACCTCTTTGGCCTTTCCTGATAGTAAAATTTCCTTACAGTCAATGTCATTTTAACCACCTCCAAATAAATTTTCTACCTTATTTCAATCACAGCTTATGTGAAGATGTTTTCCTTAAAATCTGATGAGTAAAAAAAAATATTACCATTTTTCCATAAGTTATTGCCTCAGTCTTTAGAGGTTAATCACTGTCACGACTGACTCTCAATCATAATTAGAACATCTTTTTATCTTAAGTCCTAATTGCCCTGAACAACTTCGACCATTACTGGTTCGATCCATACCTTCTCGTGGTTTAACACGTGCCCCACTTGGCATCATTATAATTACGTCATATTTCCTTTATCAACATTTATATTTTTGAGAATTTTGAATATTACCTTTCTCCTTGTAAAACCTCTAAGGTTATCCTTGAATCGTTCCTCCTGTATTCCCTAGATACAGGGCATATCAAGATACCATTTATTAATACCAGAATCATTGTCTATATACTTCTGAAAAATTTCTCCACTGATTCTTAAAGGTTGTTATTACCTTAATCCTTTCCAATTCATACTGTCAAAACTCACACTATCCCTATTAAGGGTGAAATTCCAACCTTTATGCATTCCCCGAGGATTCATTTTAAGTTACCGATGTTCTATCCTTAATTCCACCTTTAAAAGGTACATGCATCCTTCCATGGATAAATCAAGTCATATATCCCTGATAAGGGTATCTTATTCAATCATTCCCACCTCGATAGTATATGCCTAATTTCACAATAACATCTGTATTCAAAATGAGGTCAATCAATATGGCCTCCAAAAGATAAGAACGGTTATCCGCTTTTCTTTCCTGATTCAGTAATGATAACAGGGATGTTCTAGAAGATGTTTGTCATGTTCAATGTGAACCTTTTAGTTCTAACTACTCATTTACCTCTTTTATTTATCTCAACAGTCATCTCAATGTTGGGATATCTTTCATACCCGGCGTCTCCCTTTCTGGGTATCATGCCACCGGTCTTACACTTCATATTCTTGAAGGTCACTTCCTTCATCCAATTTTCCTAATTTCTTACTTCCTTGTCTCCTCAGTCTATCCGCGTCTTATTATTTATCCTTCGAACTATCTCAAGGTTTCCTCGAATCCTCCCAACTTACAGGGGATAAAATATATGTATCTCTTATGCCTTCCACCATCAATTTTAACTCATGGTGAATCACCCTCATCCTGACGATTACATACTTTTCTATTTCTATTGCTACGAGTCTTTAGGGTTTCCTCATACCCAACTCCTTTATCATTCCTCACACTCTACTGCCTTTATATTCCTTTCCACTTCAGTTTATTTTTATTTTCCTTTCTCTTATCATTATTTCATGAACCCACTAATCATTGACTTCAAGCATCACATCGTTCTGGGATTCTTGTCATCAGAACGAATCTTGACAACTTTTACAACTTAGCTTCATATTTCATCATACTCGTCCGCTTTTGTTCTGACTCTAAAGCTTTTACACTATGTCCATAACCTTGGGAATTACTTTCCCGAAAACAATTGACTGAACTTTAATCAGTTTATTCTAACCTCTGGCTCCGTGCCTTTCTTGGTCTTTCACCAGTGGTGGCCCTTCTCTTAGGAGGGTAAGTGACAAAAATAGTCTTTTGTGATTCGTCCATCATTTAGAATCTCAAATGATTCCTATATTTCCTTTAGCCAGGCTCTTGCCTCGACTGGGTCAAACTGTTCCTTGGAACTCTGAGAGCTTAGCGACTTAAAGGTCATGAAAGGATTTCCTACCGCATTGTTTCCTCAAGGTGGTGGTTGGGAATAAAAGTATAAGTTCTGTTTAGACAGGTCCATGAATTTCCATATAGGAGTACCGTCTCGGGTCTCCTTATCTTGCTCGACTTCTATTTTCTCAGTATGAAATGTTTCATCCTTCTCCCATACTTGGGGTTATCTTATACGTTAAAATCCTCATTTTCCACTTCATTATGTTATGGGTTCCTTCTATCTTGATGGCGTCCTTCCTGACTATCACATTCAGGGTTTGCCCTAAATCTTATTCCTTGAACTATGACTTTCATCTAGGATCTCATCTTTAAGCTCTTAAACATTTGGAACCCAAATTCTATAGGAATACCTCATTATTCCCTTATCATCTTTCTCGGTATTAATCTCATATCTATTTGTTGGCTCTCTGCCTTCATTCATCACTTTTTCTGGCACAATATGTTCTTTTCCAATAATTCGGTCTATCTTGCAATCTCAAACAGCTTTTCGGTACCGGCTCCGGTTACCTTCACTTCTATTTCCATTTTCTCAAAATCTCTTATAAACTCTCTCAAAGACATTATCATCTTGAGTCTCTCCTTTTTACTAAGGGCATCAGCCACCACATTGGCTATCCCCGAATGATAAAGAATCTCATAATCGTAATCCTTGATTAGCTCTAACCACCTCATTTGGCACATGTTGAGCTCTTTCTGCGTGAAAATGCACTAGAGCACTTATGGCTTGTGTAAATCTCGTACTTCTCTCCATACAAGTAGTGCCTCCAATATTTAGGGCACAACTATTGCCACGAGCCCAAGCTCATGGGTGGGGATATCGAATTTTATATTCCCTTAATTGTTTTGATGCGTACGCGATTACCTTGTTGTGCTGTATATGAAGCACCCTAATTCCTTATGCGAAGCGTCACTACACATCACAAAATCTCATTTTCCATCCGACAACGCCAACATAGGGAACGTCACCAACCTTTGCTTCGGTTCTTAAAAGTTGTTCTCGCATTTCTCTGTCCATTCGAACTTCTCAGTCTTACGAGTAAGCCGCGTTAAAGGGGCTACTATCTTTACAAACTTGAACGAACCTCCGGTAGTGACCGACCAATCCTACCTCTGGTAGTCGACCTAACCATGGTCATCAATTCATCAGTGGTCCCTTATTCATTCTTGTCAGGATCCTCCATGGGATCCTCCTCAGCAACTATCCCTTCTAGGACAACATCCTCAACCGCTACATCCTCAATATTAACATCATCCGGTCCTGCATTAGGACACTCTATCGGATCCACAATCCGATCTCCAATTAATAATAAACATCATCGCGCTGTCACTTCTCAACCTCAGGGTTCAGAGTCCCGCTACCATATACGATAACGAACTACGCTACTATCACGATATTTATAAGGGTTCCCATAAGGGTTTTAACTGTCGGTACTACGTTAGGTAGCCCGACTATGAACTTGGCAAGAGTTCTTATTATCTTTGTGAACTTATTATCTTAACGTCACATCATCTCTGAGGTTTATAACGCTTAGCTCTGATACCACTTCTGTAACACCCCCAAATCCGGGGTCGGGGATCCGGGTTGTCACGAGTTCCATTTCCCTTAATAACACCCAATCTTAATAATTACTCAACTACTCTGTACTGTGACCCCACAATAAACACACACACCACACGTTATAGTCTCAGAGATGAACATCCAAAAATAACCACAAGTCATTTTATTCCACAATTATCTGCCAATACACCTTAAAAGGTATTCTGAATAAATTTACATTTCTTTGCCATTATTACAATTGATAAAGATACATAAGTCTGGTACATCAAAAGTTGAAAGCCTAGCCTATTGGTAGTTCCTACCTCAGCTACAGCGACATCAACGCCTATAGAAAACTGCGAAACGTTTCCTAATCGCTTGCGAATCGGGAGCTTGGTCCTGTTCATCTTTTCTATCTGTTGTTGTGTGATGAAAGAAGAAAGCAAGGGTGAGCAGCAAGCATACCAAAATAATATGTATAATGATTAATAATATATGAGCCTTCTCATAGTACTCATGAAAGTCTTGGTCAAAAGAAATGAACCAAGTTGATATCTTAATGCGATGAAGTCGCAAAATATTCAGTATATACATATATACTTTTCAAAATATTGGAAGTCCTCTTCCATGCATAATACACACAAAGTTCCAGTGTATAACTGTATAAAAATATCGTTGCAATGTGATCTCATATATCTAACCTTGTCTCAACGTTTTTCTGAAAATCTTTGTCATTCATAAGACAATTATTAATTAGATATAAGTTTAAAAGATGAAGTTACCAAATACTTCACTACACTTATATCATTTATAAAACTACTTGAACTACCATTGTTCAAAGTATAATGAGCTTTCAACAGTTCATCACATAGATGAGACTACAAGACAAGATTTGAATAGATTAAATCTTTAAAATATTATTAAAGGAAATGAAGTTATGACATACTTCATCAAGTTCTGATATATATATATATCCACATATACATCTTCCTTTATACATTTCCTGAAAACCTCTGTCATGTTAAGTATGAACAGAGTTTGAATTATCCAATGAATTTTGGAAAGGAAAAGAATTTTGGCATAAACCAGATATCTTGCTGATCAGGCAAAGATACCCATAAGTAACCTTTTCTACTAGTAGATGGACGAATTCCCCACTGGTCATCACCCTGGTCGCAATAGGACCTTATGCTGGACTGCCACTCAGCCACTTATGCATTTGATGGACTCCCACTGAGCCACTTACACTATCATGGACGCCCACTGAGCCCATGTTGCTTATGTCGACTCAATAGATGGACTTACTTCCCGAACGTTGGGTAAGTAATCAATTCATTTACCAACACTGCAACCTTGTTGCGAATATAAAATACACCACAGAGCCGGATCCCTCAGGTTTTGAGCGAGTATTTAAATCCCCTTAAAAAGGAAGATCTTAAATATAAAAATGAGTTTTGGGATCCGCTCTAACTTTTAAAAATCATTTTGAAGACTCGAAATCACTTTAAAGAGTGTTTGGAGTAATGCTGATTTAATGAAGTAAATCAGTCCCCAGTATATTTAGAAAATATCTGAATATTATTATTTAAATAATATTCCCATAAAGAATAATCTTTATAAAAATAATTGAAGTAGAAGTATTAAAATTTATACTTGAAACGAGTATTAAATAACCAAAGATATACTTATACGAAAGTACTATCTTTATTTGAATAATCGAAAATAAGTTTGATTATTGACACCTTATTCTTTAATAAAATAAAGAATATATTGCAGTAATAAGCGGAGTCATAATACCTCGAATGAATATTATAAATAATATTCATAAAATAAAGGAGTCATACATCCTCAAATGAATATCCAAGTAATATTCAATAATAATATAAACTGAGTCATAAGCCCTCGAATGAATATTCAAATAATATTCCAATAATAAAATAAACTGAGTTATAAGCCCTCGGATGAATACTCAAATAATATTCAAATAATAAACTAAACTGAGTCATAAGCCCTCGGATGAATACTCAAATAATATTCAAATAATAAACTAAACTGAGTCATAAGCCCTCGGATGAATACTCAAATTAATATTCAATTAAGTAAAATAAAGGTATCGAATAAACCTTATTCGATCAATAGTTTTAAAAACTATATCCATATATATATAAATATATATATGTATATATAATATACTCGGGAACATCGACTCCCGGTTTAGAAATATGTTCACCTTTTATCCCCTATACTAAGGGTATACGCAACTACTTGCTTATTTCTAGCATAGGTATTATGCAACTATAAGCATTGGAATCAACATATAGATAACCAGATTACGAAACAGACATGCATATATACCATATCAGCATGCTCCAATATATCGCAAAATTTGCTAATAACAAATATGCATTTATCGCAAGATCATGCATATACACATATATATCACAACAACAGTTATACGGGTAGAAAACTTGCCTGAGCGACTGGGGGTTACAAATGGCTCAGGACGAGTCTGGTAACCTATAAACAATATATAAGTTGGAATTAAACCGAAGTCACTTGTAAATCTATACTTTAACCAAATTAGACTCTAACGCTCGCTTTGCGCTTACTGATTCTCTTAAGTCGCTCGAGTACCCTCGGCTCCACCATTTTTAATAAATTAACAATTACGAGTTTTAAGGCAATTCCTTCGCGAGTGTCTTACCAACTACCTATTACACTTTACATAAATGTTTCATACTCCAATTAGTCATTTAAGGTCTTTAACCTATGTTTCAAAGTAAGGCGAGGGGTAATGTTTCGTTCACGAAACGTCGTTACTTAAAACGGCCGTTTCTCCTAAACCGTACATCGGAATCAAACGAACCACATATCAAAACGAAGCTCGTAACACGAGCTATCTAGACATGGCAATGGTCATAATCTAGCAGGGGGTTCTCGGGTCCTAATATTATGCACAAAAACAGTCTAAAGAAAATCGGACGTTACGACGGCTATGCTTAAGTGATTTCCCAAATTTAAACCATTCAAAACCAACCACAATTCAACCCCAAATCAATCATACAACCAACATCCATCCAAAACACACTCCAACAGCCCCATCAAATCAATGTTACCAATTCATACTTATTTCTCAATTATGAACTAAGAGTTTTACTTAAGTTCATTGACTAATTAACCAAGATTTCCAACTCCAAAAATATCACAAAATCAACCAATCTCTAAACACACAATAATCATGCCTCTCACCAACTAAAATAATCATAACAAGCTTTAAACATGATTACACACCCATTACCCTAACCCTTCATCTAAACATTAGGAAATCTAAACAACAAAACTTAAAGCTAAGATCATGAAGAGTTATACCTTCCTTGAAGCTTTTAATCCATGAAAGATCCTTGGAATGCCCATGGAAGCCTTAATCTAACCTCCTACAAGCTTGTTCTTTCAAGAAATCAAGAACACAAAAATTAATTTCAAGAAAGTACTATTCACCATCTTCTTCCTTGATTTATAGAAAAAGATTGGCTTGGAATTAGAAGCTTAAACTTATAGGAAGTATGTAACTTAACTAGGAGAAGCTAGGATAATTACCTTGCTAAATAGTAAGTGGAGGAGCTTGGACTTTCATTTTTTAAGAAAAGAGGCCGAGAGCTTGAAGAAGAAAATGGGGGTTTTGTGTTTTTTGATGAAAATGAAATGTTTTGGCTTGGTTGGTTGCTTTTTGTCTTGTTTTTGGTTAATTACTTTTCTAGCCTTGACTTTGTGTGGTTTTAAATCAACCACATCTCCTTCCCCTTATGTCATGCTTATGTCACATTGCTATGTCATCATCCCTTCTAATCTCTTTGATTAGCTTCTAATTGTTTGCCTAATGACCGCTGATCTGTTATACGGTTCGCTTAACTTTCGTTTTCGTTTATCGTTTGAGGGATCATACCCGGGATCTTATTACTTAGGTTCCCTTAACCTTTCTCAATACATTATATTCCTTTTTATGATCCTCTATTATAATCCTTTAATTTAAATCCTTTTTATCCTGTTACCTTATACTCAATTCTCTCCGTATCTAGTGTATTTCTGGGAAAAATCAAAGTGTTCGGAATTGGATTCTGACGATCTTTGCATACACTTATATACCATATAGAGTACTAATAAAACCTCAGAATATCCATATCAGAACCCCTACATAGTGTGGCATGAAAAATTTTCTCAATCAGCAAAAACACTATTCATAAGGGTTTCAAAAAAATTTCCCAAAAATTGGGGTTATTACAATAGTACTCATGACCGTCCAACCTGTCGAGCATCTGATCAATGAAGGACAAAGGGAAGTTATCCTTCTTAGTGGCTTTGTTTAGCTTCCTATAGTCCATGCAAACTCTCCACCCCGTGACTGTCCTTGTAGAAATAAGCTCATTCTTCTCATTTGCTACCACGGTAATTCCACCTTTCTTTGGCACACATTGAACCGGTCTTACCCATGAACTGTCAGAGATAGGGTAGATGATCCCTGCATCTAGCCACTTAAGAATTTCTTTCTTCACTACTTCCTTCATAATAGGATTAAGTCCTCTTTGTTGCTCGACCGTAGATTTGCTACCTTCCTCTAGCATAATTTTATGCATACAGTAAGAAGGGTTGATTCCCTTGATATCTGCTATAGTCCATCCAATTGCTGATTTGAACTCTCTCAGAATCCTCAAAAGCTTTTCCTCATCACTACCTGAAAGGTCAGATGCAATAATAACAGGTAGAGTAGATGCATCACCTAAAAATGCATACCTCAAATATTCAGGTAAAGGCTTAAGCTCAAGAGTGGGAGCTTCCTCAATAGAAGGCTTTAGGAGCTTTGCTCAATTTCTCCATTTCAAAAGATTCGAAAGGCATATCAATTTTCCTTTTCCAGGGAGAAGCATTCAAATATTGCAATTATTCTTCCCCTTCGTCATCTTCACTATCTGAATTCCCCAATAAGGCTTTTTCTAAGGCATCAGACCTTAGCAATTGATCAAGTTCCGATGTGACCACCTAATTGACCAACTCCACTTTTAAGTACTCCTCATTATCAGTAGGGAATTTCATAGCATTGAACACATTAAAAGTGACATCCTGATCCAGAACTCGCATGTTGAGCTCACCCTTCTGCACATCTATCAAGGTTCGGCCAGTCGTCAAGAAAGGTCTTCCCAAGATTATGGGAATCTTCTTATCCTCCTCAAAATCAAGAATTACGAAATTAGCAAGAAAGATGAGTTTATCAATCTTGACCAAGACATCCTCCACAATACATCGCAGATATGTAATAGAACGGTCGGCCAATTGCAAGGTCATATAAGTCGGTTTGGGATCAGGTAAATCCAACTGCTTGAAATTTGACAAAGGCATCAGATTGATGCTAGCTCCCAAGTCACATAAACATCTGTCAAAAGACACTTTTCCAATAGTACATGGAATAGTGAAGCTTCCTGGATCTTTAAGCTTCAGAGGTAACTTCTGTTGCAGCACAACACTGCATTCCTCCGTGAGAGCGACTTTTTCTAAATCATCTAGCTTCACCTTCCAAGAAAGAATACCTTTCATAAACTTTGCATAACTAGGCATCTGCTCGAGAGCCTCGGCGAAAGGTATGTTGATATGAATTTTCTTGAACACCTCTAGAAACTTCTCAAATTGCTTGTCCAGCTTTTTCTTCTACAGCCGCTTGGGAAAAGGCGGTGGGGGATAGATCTATTTCTCTCCTGTATTACCCTCAGGCGGAGTGTGCTCAACAGTAGTCTTCCTTGGTTCCACTTCTGTATCCTGCTGTACTACTTCTTTCTCAGCCCCAACTTCTTCAGTCAACTCTTGAGTTTGTTCGGGATTCGCAACCTTTCCAGACCATAAAGTGATTGCCTTTACCTGCTCCTTAGCTTCCCTCTTTCCTGGCACTTCAGTGTCAATAGGTAATATACCAGGCTGACGATTTAGCAAGGCATTGGCAATTTGCTCAATTTGATTTTCCAAGGTCTTGATGGAAACAACTTGATTCTTGCACATATGATTCAACTCATCTAATTCAGATTTTTCATTGGCTTGTTGCAGCTGGAGTTGCTGTCTAGGTGCATACTGTGGTTGCTGAAAACCAGGGGGGTTGTACTGTTTAGCTGAGTACTGCTGATAAGGTTGTTGAACCGCATTCTGAGCATTTCTCCAACTAAAATTAGGATGATTGCTGTTGTTGGGATGATAGGTGGCTGGCACTGGTTGCTGCGACCGCTGGAAGTTGCTCACGAACTGAGCTGATTCACTGGAAATTGTGCACTAATCAGTCTCATGGGCACCGGCACAAAGCTCATAGACACTTGCGATTTGATTTACTCTATAATTAGCCAATGTGTCCACCTTCATCGTCAAAGCTTTAAGTTGGGCAGCGATAGCAGTAGCTACGTCAAACTCCAGAATTCCTGCGACCTTCCCCTGAGTCAGTCTCTGGGAAGGATTCCGGTATCATTAGCAGCCATCAGTTCAATAAGTTCATAAGCTTCATCGTAGCTCTTAGCCCACAAGGCTCCTCCTGATGTTGCATCAAGCATGGGTCTAGAAGTTGCACCAAATCCATTGTAGAAGCAATTAATAATCATCCAATCAGGCATGCCATGGTATGGGCACTTCCTTAGCATCTCCTAATATCGATCCCAAGCCTCACACAGAGATTCCCCTATTTGACGAGCAAACTGGGTAAGAGCATTCCTGATTGCAGCAATCTTTGCCATGGGAAATAATTATTGAGAAACTTTTGTGCAAGATCCTCCCAATTGGTGATAGATCCTGCTGGCAGAGAGTGTAACCAACACTTAGCCTTGTCCCTTAGAGAGAATGGGAATATGTGTAGCTTGATAACACCTTCAGTCACATTATTGAATTTGAAAATGTCACAGATCTCGATGAAATCCCTGATGTGCATGTTGGGGTCTTTAGTAGGAGAACCCCCAAACTGAACTGGGTTATGTATCATCTGAATCGTGCTTGACTTGATCTCAAAAGTGTTAGCTCTGATGGTCAGTCTGATGATGCTTGACTGAATGTCATTAATCTTAGGCTGAGAATAATCCATCAAAGCCTTAGGGATTTCTGCTTGATCTCCCATTGCTACTACAACTGGTTCTTCGACTTTCTCTACTTCTCCTACCTTCTTTTCTTCCTAAAAACTTCCTTCCGAACTACCACAACCTCTTCCTCGGCTTTATCCAGTGTTCTCTTACGAGTACGTGAACACGTATGCATACACCCTCGTTAGAGTACCTAAAATAAGACAAGGAAATACATAAGTAATAATGTCTGAGTCAATGAACTTTAACGACCACTGATGGAAAGCACATAAACTATCAATTAACACTGCAGTCCCCGGCAGCGGCGCCAAAAACTTTTTTGTCGCTAAACATGCGCTAATAATACACGCAAGTATACGAGTTCGCAAGTAGTATATAATTTTTTCTAATTTATTCCCATAAAGTATGTATTGGTTAACTAATTAATTCATGCACTTAATCAACAATGTATGGTTATTATTCAATGCTAAGATGATAACTAATTTAGGTTGTTTATAACGAAGAATTAGACTAATAATTATAACTATGAGAATAAGATTGATTGAATTAATAAGTATGACAAACATGGGATTCTAACTTCATTAAATACTTCATTCAATAGCCTTATTGATCTTAACCTTAGCATGCAATGGTGATGACACTAATCAGATAACACGAAACTGATAAACGCCAACCTTCGTTGCGCGAGTACCATACTACCAGACATCCAAAAAAGAGATAGAAGCGGAATAGACACCAATTATATTGAGACCCTATATGTCTATATAATTTGATAACATAACAGTTTAAGCACAAGTTATCTATCTTGATTACACAGGGCAAGTAAGATGGTTAAAATTACCTACGAATCATGCATGACAATACATGAACCTATGCTAGCATGGCAAGATCTAAATCCTTAAATTCACTTTTGCTTCATTAAGAATTAACACGCTATCTTATAAGTTCGCGACGCTCATAAGATGAATACGCACAACCAATACTAGAATATCATACAATCACCACATACTAAGGCATCAAACAATTTAACTAAAGAAATCCATAAATAAATCCGCTAGAACCCCATGATAACGATTAGCCCATAATCGGACTCATCATTAACGTGGGTTCCGATGAAAGCATGGTATATAAAACGTAGTCTTTATAACGAATAAATAAAACCAAGTACAAAAAAGAGTATAGGTTCAACAAAACAAGAAACGAGCATCCAAGATTACAACTCAAAACAAAGATTCACAAGAATAAACTAGATCATCTTCGCCTTTGAATTTTGCTATAGGTTTCTTGTCGTCTTCTACTTATGCTCCGGTAAGTCTCCTTTTTAAAAAAATGATCTTGAGTTATCAATATATAGCAGTCCAATCAACCCAGGAGTCCAGAAAACAGAATTGTAATAGAATCAGGATTTTATTATCCCGACATGGCGCGGCCGCATGCTAGTTCAGAGCGGGCGCACTGGCTTCCTGTACTTCGGCGCGGCCGCGTGCTAGTTCAGCGCGGGTGTGATGGGCTTCTGCAAAAATTGACTTCTTCCATTTTTCTTGCAGATTCGAGCCGGTCTTCATGAGCTTTTATTCCAACACCACCTAGACACTATATTAGCACCAAAACAATGCTAATTCACCTGATTACCTAGATAATGCCTGAAATGCAAAAACACTCAAAAACACGTTAAAACAATTAACAACTTGAGTACAAATGTACCAATCCAAAGCTTATTAGAGCATTATAAAGTGTCATAAATGCCACTCAACATATATTTAAACCTCAATTTCAAGAGTTTCCTGAAGGAGTGTGATAGTGTATCATAACTTACTCCTTCTGGAATACTTCAATTGAATAGAGATTCTGATAGGAGAAATCGTACCTTGTTGGACATAGTGCGATCGATGATGAGTCAAGCGGATCTTTCATTCAGTTTCTAGGGTTATGCTCTAGAAACGGCTGCATATACACTTAACCAAGTTCCGTCTAAAGTGGTTCAAAATACTCCGTATGAGATATATAGTGATAAATGTCAAAGCATATCATTTATGAAAATTTGCGGACGTGAAGCGTTTGTAAAATGTTTAGCCTCTGACAAGCTTGGACCAAAATTAGATAGATGTTATTTTGTGGGATACCCAAGTGAGACTAGGGTATAGTTTTTATAATCCTTCCGAGAACAAAGTGTTTGTTGCTCAGGCTGTTGTATTTCTTGAGGGAGAACTACTTTCTAAGAAAATCAGTGGGAGGATAATACATCTCGATGAAGATCGAGAACCATATGATAATATTGAACCAGAGTTGGAATAAGATCAGGATGTACATCAAAATGTTGAAAGTAATCAGGTCCAAAAACACAGGTTATTTGTAGATCTAGTAGGATTCACCATGATCCCTGGAGAAATTATGAATTTCTTTTGACTCAAGATGGTGATGTGATGCTTACGGATAATGATAAGCCTCTCACCTACCAAGATGCTATAAATAGTTCAGACTCCAAGAGATGGCTAGAGGCCATGAAATCCGAGATGGAATCCATGTATCAAAATAAAGTACTGACTTTAATTGATCCACTCGAAGGGGTAAAATCTATAGGGTGCAAGTGGGTTTTCAAGAAGAAAACTGACATGGATGGTAAAGTATAGACCTATAAGACGCGACTAGTGGCAAAAAATTTCAAACAAATTCATGGTATAGACTATGATGAGACTTTTTCACCGGTTACTATGGTCAAGTCCATCAGGATTTTGTTAGCAATAGTTGCTTACTTTGACTATGAGATTTGGCAAATGGATGTCAAAACAGCTTTCTTTTATGGGACCCTTGAAGATGATGTATATATGATAAAACCTGAGGGTTTTGTCGATCCAAAGTTTGCTAAGATAGTTTGTAAGTTGCTTCTATCTATTTATAGATTGAAGCAAGCCTCAAGGAGAATGGATATTCATTTTGATGAAACGGTCAAAGAGTTTGGATTTATTCAAAATAAAGATGAACCATGTGTTTACAAGAAGGTTAGTGGGAGCCATGCTACAATTCCAGTATTATATGTAGATGGCATATAACAAATAAGGAATGTCATACCTTCTCTACAGGCTGTTAAGACTTGGTTGAGAAATAGTTTCTCGGTGAAAGACTTAGGCGATGCTACCTATATATTAGGGATCATGATCTATAGAGATAGATTGAAAAGATTAATCGACCTAGTCAAATTACATACATTGATAAAGTATTACATCATTTTATGATGCAAGAGACAAAGAAATGATATGTTTTGATGTCTTATGGGATAGTGATCTCAAAAGATAATTGCCCCCTAAATTATTTGATGATAAGGGTAGTTTGAGAAAGTTCCAGATGCGTCAGCAATTGGATCTATATTATGTACAATGATATGTATTTATTCTGATGTTTCGTATGCTTTGAGCATGACGATCAGATACCAGTCTAATCCAGGTGAGGGTCACTGGATAGTTTTCAAGAATATTCTTAAGTACTTAAAGAGGACTAAAGATTTATTTTTGGTATATGGAGAAGATAGGGAACTAGTTGTAAAGGGTTACACTGATACTAGTTTCTAAACCTAATTTCTGGATAGACAAGGATGACTATGTGTCTATGTCAGGTTTGTGTTTTGTCTAAATATAATTGATGTTTGCTTGAATAATTCATAGCAAGAGCATTGATGATTCTATGGAAGCCGAATATATTGATATTTTTTTTGAAACAGCCAAGGAGACTGTTTAGGCATGTCCTTAAGTGATATCGCCTTATTAATGAGATTAATGATTAGGGAGATATAAATATAAAGTACATAGTAATGATAGTGTTGCAGACTCGCTAAATAAGGTTTTGTCACAGCAGAAGTACGATGGTCATACTAGTTCCATGAGTATTAGATACATGGATGATTGGTTCTAGTGCAAGTGGGAGATTGTTAGTATTTGTGTCCTAGAGATAATACTATAATGTTTTAGTTTAAGACATTAGGATTATTAATGTTTATGTTCTATCGATTATTATCTTTATAATTTATTAATTCTTAATTTACTGCGATATAAATGTTAGATTAATAAATGTCCTTGGAATATGATATGCAATTCTATATCTCTAAGTACGTGACTTAGAAATGAGATTATGAGAATAGTATCGATATTCCTAAAGGTCCCTAGTCGAGTATTATTATTAAGAGACAATAATAATGTATTAAGACTGGTGTGTTTGTTGACTGATAATCACATCTCATTGATCATAGGTATAGTGATGCTAAAGTAAAAAACACAGGCATATGTATATGTACATGGTGCTGGACAGACCCAATGTGAGATTCTACATATCTGTTGTGTCATAAGTAATTCCCACAGTGATAATGATGTGGACATTAGGTATATTATGTATCATATGAGATTTATGAATGATCTAGATGGGATTTAACCCTCCTATTTTAGGAGTGATATTATTGGCATCTTGTGTGAGCTAGACTATGAAATGCGTGGCCACGCTCAAATGTTGATATGATATGATAGTCAACTCATTGATCAAGGAAACTTGGATTAAACTATGATGAGAATGACACATTACATGCCTCTAGTTTAATCTATAATATTTGGTTAAAGGGATTATATTACATTGTACATTATTCACAAAAGGTTTAATCGATCACCGATTAAATTATTATTACTTGGGTAGCAATGATGTATTACTAGATGCCGCTCATTGTTTACGATTTTAAATTAGATTTAAAATTCGTTGCCAATGTAAAAATAACCTATAGGGTCACACACTAAGAATGCTTGAAGGATTATTGAATTTAAATTAGATTTAAATTATATTAAAGTAATTCATATTATTTATAATATTAATTATGTATGACTTAATTAATTAGATAAATATATTGATATTCGAATTTACTAATATTAATTATGAAATTTATTTGTTAAATAATTAAGTGAGAGTTAATTATAATACAAATAGGAATTTCGAATTAATAATAACTCCTAATTAGTTAAGAGTTATAATTCGTTTTTCTACTCTCTATATAATATCTCTGGTGTGGCTGATTTTGTAAGTAAGACTTTAACTAAAACCCTAGCCACCAAGAGAGAAGATGGAGAGAACAAGAAGAAAGGGGTTTGTGCTAGTACATATCCAATCCTTGAGTTCAAGTATTCGTGTGGATATTGATAGAGCGTAGATCGCGAGAGCGGGATGCGTGGTGATTGAACAAGCTTTGGATCTCCGTTAGTCAACCAATTGGTAAAGCTTCTTAAGGTAAACAATCTGATCTACGAATTAAATACATGTTTTTCGCATGGATCATGCGGTGGGTTTTGAAAATTCTGATTTTTTTACGTTTTAATTACTGTTTTCGTTGCATTTATGTGCTCGAAACCCAACACTTTGGACTTTCTAGAAGAATTTCATGTGGGGTATATTACTTCTTGGGAGAAGCTAGCCCAGGAGTTCTTGCAGAAATTCTATCCAGCAACTTGAGTAATGAACATGAGAAGCCAAATAGCTGGTCAGAATTCTACTGAAACATATGCCAAGTATTATGCGAGATTTCAAAAGTTGCAAAAGATATGTCCATAACATGGTTTGCTAAAGGGAGTTTATTGCATTTATTCAACCAACGTCTTCTTGAAGGTGAGAAGAGACATTTGAATTCTTCTGCACAAGGTGCCTTTATGGATTTATCTTATTATGCGGCTAAGAAACTTATTTCTAAAGGAGCTGCAAAAGAGCTTCAATATATGAGTCGTGCGATGTCAAGTTTAACTCAAGGAGCTGGTTCTCATCAAAGGCTATCAAAGATTGAGCAGAACATTGAGAAGCTTAGTGCGTTAATGTTGAGTGGTAAACACCAAAGGCTCAAGTCCGTGGTATTTGTGCAACTCTTGGACATTTTACTGATGCATGTCCTACGTTGATTGATCATTCTTATGAGGATGTTAATATTGTTGGATTTGCCAATCAAGGTGGAAATCAGTTTTTGAACACCTATAATCCAAGATGGATGGATCACAATCTGAGGTATGGAAACACAAGCAATGCTTTGAATGAATTTTAGTTCCAAAATACTTCTACACCTCCTATTTTTCAGCAAAGAGGACAAGGTTTTCAAAACATGAGTAGTGACAGCAATATTGAAAAACTATTATCCAAGCTGGTTGATGGACAAATGGAGATGCAAAATCAATGCACTAGAAATTCTCAAGACATTAATGAGATGCAGAAGAAACTTGGGCATGTGGTCAAGAAGATAAATCAAGAGCATGAGCCTGGACGATCCCCCAGAACTACACATCCAAGTCTAAAATTTGAGCATACAAACATTATTACAACAAAAAATGGTAGGAATGTCATCCCAACTTGGAAGGTATTGGAGAATGATGTGGACATGCATGTAGCAGAGAGAGATCGCGCAACTGAAAACCTTCACAAAATAAAAAGGTTGAAGAAAGTGTCGATTCATAAGCTCATGAGATCTTGCATGAGAAAGATAATGAAGCTGAGAGTGAGCACAAACAGTTGCAGGAGAAAACTTTGCTAAATTGTGCTGGTAAATCACTTAATACTTCAAATCCAGTTATTACTAATAGTCGCTTCAATTATGTGCCTTTTCCAGCTAGGTTGGTTCATACAAAGAAGAGTGCACTAGAGAAAACTATTTTGAAGACCTTTTGCAAGTGTATAGAAATTTTCCTCTACTAGAATGCATTCATAATTTTTTAGCATATGATAAGCTATTTAAGGACTTGTGTACTAAACGAAGGAGGCTAAAGGGAAGATATGTTGTTGAGATGAAAGAAACTGTCTCTGCGGTTTTGCAAGGAAAATTGTCAGCCAAGTGCAAGGATCTAAGGAGTTTTACGATTCCATGCACTATTGGTAATTCTAAATTTAAAAATGCTCTACTTGATTGGGGTGCGTCAATTAATATTATGCCATCTAGCCTTTATGTGAATTTGTGTACTAAAACTGAACTTACAAACGGATGATGTTACGATCTTACTAGCTGAAAGATCTCGCGTTTACTTGAAAGGCGTTTTGGAGGATGTTCTTGTACAGGTTGGCATGTTTCAATATCCAGCTGATTTTTATATCCTGGACATGGGAGAAGCACCTAATGCACAATTAATTCTTGGGAGACCATCCATGTGCACTGCTCAGACAAGGATTGATAAGGCACGATGAGAGCTTGGTATAAACTTTGACAATAAAATTATAAAGTTCAACATGTTTGAGATGATGAGGTATCCCGTGGACATCGAGACGTGCTATGCATTGAGCACTACATGAGATATTGCACAAAAGTACTTCGAGTTGATGAAAGATGATGAATTAGAGACACTAATTTTTCATGGCATTGGCATTGACAAGGAAGGGAATTTTGAAGTCTTTGTTGATAGTTCAAGCATTTATACTGATAGTATGATGGAGCACTACAAGGCTCTATATGGAGTGAATTCTGTCAAAAATGTGACGAGCTTGGCACTACCTTTAAATTCCAGTCAAAAGTAGTTTCCATCAATTGTTCAAGCACCTTAACTGGAACTCAACCATTTCCCTCATATCTCAAATACGTATTTCTAAGGAGAGAAGGAGACTGCAAAGAGAAGATTGTGTGTCTGAAAATTTCGACATAGAGATTTCTCTTCTACATCTTTACTTTGTATTTTATTATGAACACTCCGTGGAGGCTATGGGTATATGTATCTCTCTATTATAATAATAATAATAACCTAATAATAATAAGTATTTTTTAGTTTTTTCTAAGAATAAACAAGAGTTTCCAAAATTAAATGGGATTCTAAAGTCAAAATTTGTAGTTGACTTTTCTTTGATAATACTGGGCTGATCCAAATAGATTTTGAATTCTAAACCATTCTCTAATGAAATAAAATCTCGTCATTTTTGCGTGGGATGTTAAATCGCCCAAATCTGATGAGTAGAACTCAATATACGACCCAAATAATAAGTATTTCACAAGCAACCCAATTAACCCGAATTTTCTTCTAATTTAACTCCAATCCATTCTAATTTAGAATTTCTTGTTTCCTATAACAAAATATTAAAAACTAATTAATAAATATTTAATTGAATTTAAAATATAATTAAAATGGGAACAAAAATCATATCATATATATATATATTATATCAATTTTAATAATCTAAGATAGAGTAATGAATTTTTTAATGATAAAAATAATATAAGGGAGGGATAGTATTTTCTTGAAAAATAAGACATGAAGATGATGTCTTGGTAATTAAAAAATCACTAAGACATTATTAGAGTGTCTATTTATGTCAAATTCTCTATGTTTGGACTTGGTAGGTGCTTTAAAACTGTTGAATTTGCACCAATGAAGTATTCCTTTTTTTACAACACAATTCTTTTTAAAAAAAAACATATATTAAGTAAACATTAATTTGATCTTGTCTTTTCACTTATAACTCTCATAAATGAATAATATAGTCTCTAACTCAATTCACATTATTTTTTATACAATTTTCAAGAAGGGTAGTTTTGAAATAATATCAACATTTATTTTATTGAAAATTAAAAATAGATATATATTAAGAGGAAAAAAATCTTAAATCTTTTCTTTGCATAAATTCCCAAGTTTTATAATTTTTTTGTAAAAATACTATCACCTTTTAAAAATATTTGCAAAAAATACGTTCTGCAACTTTGAAAGCATTTTGCAACCACGTTTGCATGTTGAATTTTAAAAACTATTTACAAAAATGTGTTCTGCAAATTTCTAACCATATTTGTAACATATTTTAACCTAAAATGCCACATTTGCAGTCCGAAATATAAATTAAAACAATTGTGAATGTAAATGTTGGAATTGTAATGAAAAAGGACATTATGCTAATAAATGTCCTAAACTGAAAGAAAAGAAAGTAAAATATATAAATACATCACAATTCATAATGGATATAGAACAAATTAAAGAAGATGACAATAGATGGTATGAATATGAAGAGTTTTATATTAGTGAAACTGATAATGAAATAAACTTTATAAATTATGAATCATCTAGTGAAAGCAATTGGGAGGAATGGTAGCAATATACATAGAAGCAGATGTAGAATATAAAAAATATAAATTCCTAAAACAAAAAATATTTATAGATAGTGGAGCAGATCTATGTCTAGTAAAAAAGGAAGTTTTAGCTTCATATAGATGGGAAAAATCTAATGCACATAGAACTAGGGTATCAGGATTTAATGAACAAAAGAAGGAATTAGATGTAATAGCAAAAAACATGAGAATAAAGCTAAATAAAACATTATTCAGTTTACCTATTGTATATCAGAATAAGATGAAGCAATCTATATTATTAGGAAATAACTTTTTAGATTATTTTAAAACACATATAGTAACTTCAAATACCCTATCATTACAAACTCCGTGTAATAAGTGGATAGTATTAAAAAGAATTATGCCAATAAGTACTATAAATACTATAAGAATAAACAATCTAAAAATAGAAAGAAATAATAATCTACAAGAATTAACTAAAAAATATAATAATTTATTAAAATCCAACTTCGGAGAAAATCCTATGAGGTTATGGGATAAGGAAAAGATATATGCTGAAATAAAATTATTAAACCCTAATGATATAATAAGATCTAAACCTATAAGGTATAGCCCTTCAGACCAAAAAGAATTTGATAATCAAATCAATGAATTATTAAAACTAAAATTAATACAAGAAAGTAAAAGTCCACATAGTAGCCCGGCTTTCCTTGTAAGAAAACATAATGAACAGAAAAGGGGAAAAGCCCGTATGGTAATAGACTATAGAGAATTAAATAAGAAAACTATATTTGATGGATATTTCTTACCATACAAAAGAAATCTTATAAATAGACTAGGAAATAAGAAATGGTTTAGTAAATTTGATTGTAAAAGTGGATTTTGGCAAATAAAATTAACCAAAGAATCAAGACCTTTAACAGCCTTTAGTGCTCCGCAAGGACATTATGAATGGATAGTATTACCCTTCGGATTAAAAAATGCGCCACAAATATTTCAACGAAGAATGGACCAAATCTTTAGGAAATTAAAAGATTTCTGTATAGTATATGTAGACGATATATTAATATATAGTGAAACTCTAGAAGAACATATAAAACATTTAGAGCAATTTATAAAAACAATAGACCAGCATGGAATATTACTGTCTGAAAAGAAATCTGAAATATTTAAGAATAAGATAGAATATTTAGGATACAAAATAGATAAAGAAGGTATACAATTACAAGACCATATAGTAACAAAGATTGTAAATTTTAAGGACAAATTAGAAAATAAAAAAGAGGTACAACAATTTTTAGGAATAATAAATTATGCCTCAGATCATATTAAAGACTTACCTAAATTAAGAAAACCATTACAGGAACTAACAAAAAATAAACCTTTTGGATGGACAAAAGAACATGAAAACTGTATAAAAATTCTTAAGGAAAAGGTGAAAGATTTACCAAAACATAGAATACCCATAGAAACAGATCATTTAGAATTATATACTGATGCTAGTGATATAGGATGGGGAGCAGTCCTAATAGCATATGAGAAGGATGACATAGATAAAGAAAATACACATATATGTGGATATGCAGGAGGAACTTGGAAACCTAATGAATCAAACTACCACATAAATGAAAAAGAACTATTAGCTGTAAAATATGGGATTAAAAAGTTTCATTATCATTTATTACCTGTTAAATTTGTAGTAAGAACAGATAATACTCAAGTAAAAGCCTTTATTACTAATAAAATAGAATTATTACCAGAATTAAATAAAAGAAGAAAATGGCAATCTTTTTTCTGTTGTTATGATTTTGTAATAAAAAATATATCAGGAACAAAAAATGTGTTAGCTGACTATCTTAGCAGAGAAAATAAACAATGAAAATAGAATATACAAGAAGACAAGCTCAACCATGGAAAATCATATCGGGATCTTTAATAATATGGACTACTACTTCAGAAGCTGTAGAATTTATAAAAAATTTTGCTCTTGAAGGATTAGATGAAAATAATACAGAAAAACTAGAAGAAGCATACAAAGGATTTCTAGAAATAGAAAAACACATTGGTTATTATTTCACTCCTAATAGAAGGTATATTGATGAATTATTAATATCAATTATTAGAAAATTAAATGCCATTGAATGTCATGCATTTTGTTTTTGTAAAGGGAAAATTTAATTGTTTGTTGCTCTTAGCAGGATATGGAAAATTTTGAGAAATATATCACTGATGTCACTTCTCATATCTCAACCAATAATGAGAAAATCACCAAACTCCAAAAGGAGATAGAAACCCTGGTTCAGGAGAACCAACATTTTCTGAAACAAATTATGGAAGCTATAAAAGACAAAACAACTCTACAAGCTTCAGTTGCAATCCCTACAATAAAACCTATAACATTTTCATCAAAGCTTGTAACCATGCCATCACCTTCAACCAACATATCAACTACTCTGTCAAATTTATCAATGAGTGATAGGCTGAAATACTCACCTGAGATAGTGAAAACATATGAGCAAATGATGAAATATTATGATTATAAATCTAACCCTGATGTTTGCAGACTGACAAAATCTACAAAATATCCCAGATATATTTGTTGTGAAAATGCAAAACCTGACATAGTCTATAACCTGTTTATACATGGTTTTGTTGACAAGATCTTAACAAATGAAACCATGTATTGTATATCAAAGCTACCAAGTATAATTGTCAAATCCGTGGAAGCTATGATACGGGAAATGGGAGCAGGCTCATATGGAATACAAGTTTTTGATGCATCAACCGATCTAGTTGGAAAACCCATAATAATATGTCAACTATTTAAATTGGGAAGGAATATGGCAGATATTGTGGGAGAAACCAAAAGCTTGAAATTGCCAAATCCCTGTGATATTAACAAATTCCAGGAATGGTTATGTGAAAAACGAGCCATTGGACTAGCTACCCTCAGGTCCAAAATACAAGATATATTACGAGCTCGGAAAGCTATAATTATTTCTGAAAGCCATGGTGGAGGTTTCACCGAAAGTATAATAACCTTATATTATGATAATATTATACAAAATTCAGGAACTATGGCATTAGAGATAATGCTTGATAAAATAGAAAACCTGAAATATAATAATGCAAAACATACTACTGAATATTATCAAAGAATAACAGGTCCTCGAAAGAGACCTATTATCAGTCTAAAAGATGATAACAAAGGGATGAATTCTGATCCCTTTGCATAATACAAAAATGGTGTAATACACCAGAACACTGCAAATTGAATGGTGAAAACCAAAAAATTATATTACCAGGAGATTCCAAAAATATCATGGCAGACAAAGATGAAGAAAGAAGAAAAGAAAAAGCAGATTCCCTGGAAAAAGATGACAGATCCTGCAAGATATCATGGCAGACACAAAAGATAAAGATGAAGAAAATATGAAGAGACGACAAAAGAAGAAATGGCAGACAAAGAAAAGAAAAGATTCCTGAATTATTAGTAATTATGTAAAAGAAACCGGTTATCCCGGTAATCTGTAACCATATAGAAAGACTACTATAAATAAGTCCATACATGAAATGGAAAGGATATCTGAAAATTTCTGAAGTTCAATTCTCTCTTTCTCTCTGAATATGTCTGGCTAAACTTCTTCACTCTCTATAAACTCTACTAGGAATATATCATAATAATAGAAACAGATTATTTTATAAGTATTATATACAATCAGAATTGGTTCAGAAAAATAATATCTTGAAGAATAGCGATATGGAAGAGACCGTGTGAGGACTCCTGCATCCAGCCAAAGAATATCCAAAGGAGCCTGGAGAGCGTTATGGATAATAGGGCAAGGGTGAGTTGAGACTTCCGGTGACCAGAAAGCTATTGTAAGAGGTAAAATATTCTGATTTAAATCTGATTGTGTATGATAGCATTATAAAATAATGTTTTCTGAGATTATGATGTATAATTAGTATGAGGTTATAGAGATGATTTCATTTAAGATAATGAATTTGATTTTGTCTATTGCTTACTACATGCAAAAAATAACCATATTAATTAATACGAAAATGCATGCACCTTCCCTCGCCTTCCCTCTTTAGGGTTGTGTAGATATATAAACGATCCATAATAATAACCCCCAGAAATTGAAATTGGTATCAGAGCCAGTAATAGGCGGAAAATGAACAGTAAAACACTGTAGCAAAAGTAGCCGTGAATAGTAAACAGTGAATAGTAACTAATGAATAGTAAAAAGGAAATAAAATTTGATAGTTAAATGAGACCTCCGACAAGAATAAATAGAGAAAAGAATAAAAGATATAAATCTAAAATAATAGCAACTCTATTAATTTTATTTATGGTAGAAAACAAAGTAACACAACAGATGTGTAAGAAAATTTTATACAGACAATTAATCTGACTTATGGAAGATTTAAGGATACGATCAATTCAGTATATAGTTGATAAAGAACCAACATATAATAGGCTAATAAATCAACATATTGAAAGTTGTAAGATAAGCATGCAAATAATAAATGAAAAATTAGATATTATAGCTATATTACAAACAATGTTAGAAGAAATAAGTGAAAAACAAGATATGTATTATCAAATGGATGAATACGAAGGAGGAACATCACAAACCCTAAGTTTTAAACCAGATATATATAATCAAATTCAAAGTGAAACAGAAGAATTAACAATAAAAAAGATATTCAAGACATCATATTTTGAAAGAAATAAGGAAGTTAGGTATATAGCCCAAAAACATGAGAATGTAATAGATATAGATACAATAAATGGAAAAACAAGAATAAATTTAATAACAGATGGATTAATAAAAAGAGAATTATCCAAATTAAAACAAAAGGAAGCAAATAAACTAAAAAACATATATTTTGGAGCAATAGAATTTACAATAAAAGCATATTTTCAGAAAAATATCGATACTCCTATACAGATATATGTATTGGATGATAGAATAATAGGAAATATACAAGATTCATTAATAGCAGTAATAAAAGGAAACTTGATATATCAGAAATTAAAATTTATAATACAACCCGATTTTAGTATATCACTAAGGGATGAAAATAAAGAAAGATCTTTAACATTATACTATAAGTTAGATGGAATAAAAATGCAAAAAGGAAGTAAAGTTATTAGTATAGAAACCAAAATGGTTTATGCTATGACTGGAAACCATCACGTAAAGAAACAAACGGAATTAGGAATAATAGTACCAAAGTTATATAATGATATATTAGAAAAAATTGAACATAAAGAAGAATCTCAAATAACAATCCCAGAAGAAATTACAATAGATTTTAGTAATAGACAAATGATTCCAAGGCAAAGAATTAAACCAATATTAGAAGGATCTAGATTAAGTTTTAGAAAAGAACAAAATCCTATAAGATTAATTAGATCAATGAGTATGACGAGTAGAAAGATAGATTTAATAAAAATAGATACTGATAGTTTGAAAATAAAAATAATAATATTTGACGAAACAATAACAAGAGACTGTATAGCAGAAATTAATACAGGAGCTACCAAAAGTTTTATTCATATAAGCAAGGTAAATGAAGAAAATTGTAAGTGGATAGAACCTCAGACTTACAGATATGCAGAAAATGATAGAGAAATATTTATTACTAAATGTACTAATTTAAAGTTTAAAATATTAGACTTGGAATATAATATAAATATAGGAGTAATAGAATATGATAGTTCGAGTGAATTATTATTAGGAAGCGACTTCTTAAAAATGATAAATTATAAAATTAATAATAATGGAATAAAGATAGTGGATCAAGGAAAAGAAAGATTTATAGAAAAACTATGAATATACAAGAAAAATTAAGGAATAAGAAAGAAAAGTTAAAGAAAATACAGAGTATGTTAGAAAGCGAAATAGATTCACAAATAAAATATTTAGAATATAAGGAAAGACAAACAAAGTTAGAAAATGATATTAAGAAATTAGAAGAACAGAGTAAAAATACTAGTAAATATTGGATAGATGTTGGAAATGGTTGGAAGAGGCGAATCAACAAATAATAAAATGTCAGACTCAGAATTTATAAAAAATTTATGGGAAGAAATAATAGTTAAGGAAAAACTAAATGCAATAATGAGATTGGTAGAAAAACAAGATAATCAAGAAAATTTGAGACAAATAATAAGAGAAGAGTTAACAAGCTTATGGAATAATTCTGAAATACCTACTTTAAAAATGATACTAGACAAGTTAATAAAATTAGAAGAAGGAAAACAAAAAATTATACCAGAAAAAGAAATTACAAATAAGCCAGAACTAAAAGCCATAAATGCATGGAGAAGAGTTAATGAGCCAATGATGATAGATATAAGTAAAATGAAACCTAATATATCTGAACCAATAGGAAAGGTATTAGATAATTTGGGACAACTTAGTAAAAAAGGAAAGTTCTAATGGGAACTAAAGAACAAAAAGAATATAACGTGATAACATTTTTAAAGAATCATGGAAAAGAAATTTTAGAAAGAGAAAAATATAAGCATGAACCATTAAAAAAGGAAACAACTAGTGAAAGCAAAGCTGAGTTTAAGATTGATACAACTGTGATAGAATATTTAAAGTCAAAATTAGAACAACAAAAGGAAGAAATAGAAGAAATAAGGACGGAGAATAAAAAATTACGATTAAATACTAATGAAGAATGGTTAGAAAAATATAAAAAATATAAAAATAAATATAAAGAAACTAAAAAGGAACTAAAAGATGTAAAAAGAGATTTAAGACAAACAAAAAAGGAATTAAATGAAAAAACAGAAGAAAATAAAAAAGAAATAGAAATATTGAAAAGGCAATTAAATAAGTTAAAAGGAAAAAAAGAAGATACAAGTGAAGTTTCTAGTACTGTATCTACAAATAATAATACAAGTACTAGTGAATTGGAACAAGATAATTTAGGAAAAACGGTGAATATAATAGAAGAATATAACAGTAGTTATGAGGAAAATTCTGAAATGGAAATAGAAAATAAAAATATAATAGAAGCTTTAGAAAGAATGAAAAATGTAAATGCAGTAATAAAACAAGAATCGAATAGTGACCAAGAAGATAAAGATAATTATACTGATATAGAAACTGAAGGAATAAAAAATGAGGAAATGGATAACTACCCAGAAGAAGAAGTAACCGACCATAATATGGAAGTTATAACAAGATATAGGAACACGATACCAAAACACATACCAATAGGACAACATAATGAATTTAAAGAATTTATAGGATCAATGTCACAAGGCGTAAACTTGAATGGATACTTTTTAGACTTAGATAATGTATATGAAGAACAAGAAATTAGCAGGAGAATTACTGATTGGAATTTAGGAATGTATATAGCATTAATGAATTCTACTCATACAGATGAGTTAGAATATACTTATAACTTGATCTCAAAAACGTTAATTGGAAAGGTAGCATATTGGATAGAATCCATAGAATATCAGTTAAAAACTGAAGTACTAAGGTATGCAACGGATTGGAAATCAATGTTACAAATATTTGATATGATATTAAAAAGAGAATTCTTAGTAGAACCTTGGATAGTAGCTAGAGACCAAGTTTTAATAGAAAGAAAAATAGAAATAATAATGAATCTAAATAACATGAAATGCTGTAAAATTAACAAGTTACCAGAATATACTATAAGTTTTACTAAATTCTTTTATGAAGCTAGATTCTTACCCGAAGAAGGACATATATATCAACAATTATATTATGATCATTTACCAGAACCTTATAATACTGAGATAACTAAGGAATATAATAAGTTAGAACCTCGTGAGAACACTCTGGGTGAAAGAATAAGAGTACTAAGAGGATATCTAATGAGAAAATGTGAAGAATATAGGGTACAACAGAAGGTTAAAAAGGATAAAAAACTAGGATTAAGAGAAATATGTAGATTCACTGAAAGAAGATTAGTATTTGGATGTGAAGATAAAAAACCCTATAGGAACTATAAGAAGAGGTATAATAAGAAAAAATCATATGATAAGTACAGAAGTAAACAAAATAGAAATAATTATCCTTATAAATACAACAGATATAAGAGAAAAAGATTTAGGAAATTTAGAAATACACCAGAAAATAGGAGAAGATACAAAAATAAGAGAAAGTTTAGAAGAAAACCTTTTAAAAAGAAAGATATAAGTGAATGTAAATGTTGGAATTGTAATGAAAAAGGACATTATGCTATAGCAACTCTATTAATTTTATTTATGGTAGAAAACAAAGTAACACAACAGATGTGTAAGAAAATTTTATACAGACAATTAATCTGACTTATGGAAGATTTAAGGATACGATCAATTCAGTATATAGCTGATAAAGAACCAACATATAATAGGCTAATAAATCAACATATTGAAAGTTGTAAGATAAGCATGCAAATAATAAATGAAAAATTAGATATTATAGCTATATTACAAACAATGTTGGAAGAAAGAGATGAAAAAATTAGGAGACTAGAGGAAGAAAAACTTTTATTAAAACGAGGAAAATTTATTAAAGAAACTAATTTAGAAATCGAAATAAAAGACTTAAAAGAAGTATTAACTGAACAATATAGATTAATAGACGATTTAAAACAAAAAATTAAAAAATGAATTGGACAGATCCAAATGCAATAACTAGAAATAATAGAAAACTAAAGCAATTAATAAAAAATCAAGAAAAATT
Organism: Apium graveolens; assembly: GCF_009905375.1. Taxonomy (NCBI): domain Eukaryota; kingdom Viridiplantae; phylum Streptophyta; class Magnoliopsida; order Apiales; family Apiaceae; genus Apium; species Apium graveolens. Next base: position 230,808,452 of record NC_133650.1, on the reverse strand, counting down.
AGAAATAGATCTGGAAAAATTACTAGAAAGAAAAAATAAAATAACATGGACAAGAGAGAATAACGAAGAAATTATGAGAATTTACCAACAACTTGGAAATATGATAATAACATTTAGAAATGATAAACTAAGAATACAAGGACTTAAAAGAATAATTTTAACAAATAATATAACTGGATAAAATACAGATGGATAAAATGTCATTAGAAGAAATAAGTGAAAAACAAGATATGTATTATCAAATGGATGAATACGAAGGAGGAACATCACAAACCCTAAGTTTTAAACCAGATATATATAATCAAATTCAAAGTGAAACAGAAGAATTAACAATAAAAAAGATATTCAAGACATCATATTTTGAAAGAAATAAGGAAGTTAGGTATATAGCCCAAAAACATGAGAATGTAATAGATATAGATACAATAAATGGAAAAACAAGAATAAATTTAATAACAGATGGATTAATAAAAAGAGAATTATCCAAATTAAAACAAAAGGAAGCAAATAAACTAAAAAACATATATTTTGGAGCAATAGAATTTACAATAAAAGCATATTTTCAGAAAAATATCGATACTCCTATACAGATATATGTATTGGATGATAGAATAATAGGAAATATACAAGATTCATTAATAGCAGTAATAAAAGGAAACTTGATATATCAGAAATTAAAATTTATAATACAACCCGATTTTAGTATATCACTAAGGGATGAAAATAAAGAAAGATCTTTAACATTATACTATAAGTTAGATGGAATAAAAATGCAAAAAGGAAGTAAAGTTATTAGTATAGAAACCAAAATGGTTTATGCTATGACTGGAAACCATCACGTAAAGAAACAAACGGAATTAGGAATAATAGTACCAAAGTTATATAATGATATAATAGAAAAAATTGAACATAAAGAAGAATCTCAAATAACAATCCCAGAAGAAATTACAATAGATTTTAGTAATAGACAAATGATTCCAAGGCAAAGAATTAAACCAATATTAGAAGGATCTAGATTAAGTTTTAGAAAAGAACAAAATCCTATAAGATTAATAAGATCAATGAGTATGACGAGTAGAAAGATAGATTTAATAAAAATAGATACTGATAGTTTGAAAATAAAAATAATAATATTTGACGAAACAATAACAAGAGACTGTATAGCAGAAATTAATACAGGAGCTACCAAAAGTTTTATTCATATAAGCAAGGTAAATGAAGAAAATTGTAAGTGGATAGAACCTCAGACTTACAGATATGCAGAAAATGATAGAGAAATATTTATTACTAAATGTACTAATTTAAAGTTTAAAATATTAGACTTGGAATATAATATAAATATAGGAGTAATAGAATATGATAGTTCGAGTGAATTATTATTAGGAAGCGACTTCTTAAAAATGATAAATTATAAAATTAATAATAATGGAATAAAGATAGTGGATCAAGGAAAAGAAAGATTTATAGAAAAACTATGAATATACAAGAAAAATTAAGGAATAAGAAAGAAAAGTTAAAGAAAATACAGAGTATGTTAGAAAGCGAAATAGATTCACAAATAAAATATTTAGAATATAAGGAAAGACAAACAAAGTTAGAAAATGATATTAAGAAATTAGAAGAACAGAGTAAAAATACTAGTAAATATTGGATAGATGTTGGAAATGGTTGGAAGAGGCGAATCAACAAATAATAAAATGTCAGACTCAGAATTTATAAAAAATTTATGGGAAGAAATAATAGTTAAGGAAAAACTAAATGCAATAATGAGATTGGTAGAAAAACAAGATAATCAAGAAAATTTGAGACAAATAATAAGAGAAGAGTTAACAAGCTTATGGAATAATTCTGAAATACCTACTTTAAAAATGATACTAGACAAGTTAATAAAATTAGAAGAAGGAAAACAAAAAATTATACCAGAAAAAGAAATTACAAATAAGCCAGAACTAAAAGCCATAAATGCATGGAGAAGAGTTAATGAGCCAATGATGATAGATATAAGTAAAATGAAACCTAATATATCTGAACCAATAGGAAAGGTATTAGATAATTTGGGACAACTTAGTAAAAAAGGAAAGTTCTAATGGGAACTAAAGAACAAAAAGAATATAACGTGATAACATTTTTAAAGAATCATGGAAAAGAAATTTTAGAAAGAGAAAAATATAAGTATGAACCATTAAAAAAGGAAACAACTAGTGAAAGCAAAGCTGAGTTTAAGATTGATACAACTGTGATAGAATATTTAAAGTCAAAATTAGAACAACAAAAGGAAGAAATAGAAGAAATAAGGACGGAGAATAAAAAATTACGATTAAATACTAATGAAGAATGGTTAGAAAAATATAAAAAATATAAAAATAAATATAAAGAAACTAAAAAGGAACTAAAAGATGTAAAAAGAGATTTAAGACAAACAAAAAAGGAATTAAATGAAAAAACAGAAGAAAATAAAAAAGAAATAGAAATATTGAAAAGGCAATTAAATAAGTTAAAAGGAAAAAAAGAAGATACAAGTGAAGTTTCTAGTACTGTATCTACAAATAATAATACAAGTACTAGTGAATTGGAACAAGATAATTTAGGAAAAACGGTGAATATAATAGAAGAATATAACAGTAGTTATGAGGAAAATTCTGAAATGGAAATAGAAAATAAAAATATAATAGAAGCTTTAGAAAGAATGAAAAATGTAAATGCAGTAATAAAACAAGAATCGAATAGTGACCAAGAAGATAAAGATAATTATACTGATATAGAAACTGAAGGAATAAAAAATGAGGAAATGGATAACTACCCAGAAGAAGAAGTAACCGACCATAATATGGAAGTTATAACAAGATATAGGAACACGATACCAAAACACATACCAATAGGACAACATAATGAATTTAAAGAATTTATAGGATCAATGTCACAAGGCGTAAACTTGAATGGATACTTTTTAGACTTAGATAATGTATATGAAGAACAAGAAATTAGCAGGAGAATTACTGATTGGAATTTAGGAATGTATATAGCATTAATGAATTCTACTCATACAGATGAGTTAGAATATACTTATAACTTGATCTCAAAAACGTTAATTGGAAAGGTAGCATATTGGATAGAATCCATAGAATATCAGTTAAAAACTGAAGTACTAAGGTATGCAACGGATTGGAAATCAATGTTACAAATATTTGATATGATATTAAAAAGAGAATTCTTAGGAGAACCTTGGATAGTAGCTAGAGACCAAGTTTTAATAGAAAGAAAAATAGAAATAATAATGAATCTAAATAACATGAAATGCTGTAAAATTAACAAGTTACCAGAATATACTATAAGTTTTACTAAATTCTTTTATGAAGCTAGATTCTTACCCGAAGAAGGACATATATATCAACAATTATATTATGATCATTTACCAGAACCTTATAATACTGAGATAACTAAGGAATATAATAAGTTAGAACCTCGTGAGAACACTCTGGGTGAAAGAATAAGAGTACTAAGAGGATATTTAATGAGAAAATGTGAAGAATATAGGGTACAACAGAAGGTTAAAAAGGATAAAAAACTAGGATTAAGAGAAATATGTGGATTCACTGAAAGAAGATTAGTATTTGGATGTGAAGATAAAAAACCCTATAGGAACTATAAGAAGAGGTATAATAAGAAAAAATCATATGATAAGTACAGAAGTAAACAAAATAGAAATAATTATCCTTATAAATACAACAGATATAAGAGAAAAAGATTTAGGAAATTTAGAAATACACCAGAAAATAGGAGAAGATACAAAAATAAGAGAAAGTTTAGAAGAAAACCTTTTAAAAAGAAAGATATAAGTGAATGTAAATGTTGGAATTGTAATGAAAAAGGACATTATGCTAATAAATGTCCTAAACTGAAAGAAAAGAAAGTAAAATATATAAATACATCACAATTCATAATGGATATAGAACAAATTAAAGAAGATGACAATAGATGGTATGAATATGAAGAGTTTTATATTAGTGAAACTGATAATGAAATAAACTTTATAAATTATGAATCATCTAGTGAAAGCAATTGGGAGGAATGGTAGCAATATACATAGAAGCAGATGTAGAATATAAAAAATATAAATTCCTAAAACAAAAAATATTTATAGATAGTGGAGCAGATCTATGTCTAGTAAAAAAGGAAGTTTTAGCTTCATATAGATGGGAAAAATCTAATGCACATAGAACTAGGGTATCAGGATTTAATGAACAAAAGAAGGAATTAGATGTAATAGCAAAAAACATGAGAATAAAGCTAAATAAAACATTATTCAGTTTACCTATTGTATATCAGAATAAGATGAAGCAATCTATATTATTAGGAAATAACTTTTTAGATTATTTTAAAACACATATAGTAACTTCAAATACCCTATCATTACAAACTCCGTGTAATAAGTGGATAGTATTAAAAAGAATTATGCCAATAAGTACTATAAATACTATAAGAATAAACAATCTAAAAATAGAAAGAAATAATAATCTACAAGAATTAACTAAAAAATATAATAATTTATTAAAATCCAACTTCGGAGAAAATCCTATGAGGTTATGGGATAAGGAAAAGATATATGCTGAAATAAAATTATTAAACCCTAATGATATAATAAGATCTAAACCTATAAGGTATAGCCCTTCAGACCAAAAAGAATTTGATAATCAAATCAATGAATTATTAAAACTAAAATTAATACAAGAAAGTAAAAGTCCACATAGTAGCCCGGCTTTCCTTGTAAGAAAACATAATGAACAGAAAAGGGGAAAAGCCCGTATGGTAATAGACTATAGAGAATTAAATAAGAAAACTATATTTGATGGATATTTCTTACCATACAAAAGAAATCTTATAAATAGATTAGGAAATAAGAAATGGTTTAGTAAATTTGATTGTAAAAGTGGATTTTGGCAAATAAAATTAACCAAAGAATCAAGACCTTTAACAGCCTTTAGTGCTCCGCAAGGACATTATGAATGGATAGTATTACCCTTTGGATTAAAAAATGTGCCACAAATATTTCAACGAAGAATGGACCAAATCTTTAGGAAATTAAAAGATTTCTGTATAGTATATGTAGACAATATATTAATATATAGTGAAACTCTAGAAGAACATATAAAACATTTAGAGCAATTTATAAAAACAATAGACCAGCATGGAATATTACTGTCTGAAAAGAAATCTGAAAATTTCTGAAGTTCAATTCTCTCTTTCTCTCTGAATATGTCTGGCTAAACTTCTTCACTCTCTATAAACTCTACTAGGAATATATCATAATAATAGAAACAGATTATATTAATAATAAAATAGGTATATTATCTTTGTAATTATTTAAAAATATTAGACAACTTTACAACTACGCTTCCTTCCTGTTCTGAGAAACGTCCCAAAAGGCCATGACAGCCAGCAATCAATATTATGCTTGTTTACGAGTTGTTTAAATTTTGTCACAAACCTTTACAAAATATATGAATTACGTACTCGAGATGTTAGTAGAATCAATTGAGGGAATAACAGCACATAAAGTCAATGCTTAGAAGATACCTATGTTCTCCCACAGCTTCAATCAAAAATGTCCATCCGAATCAGATTCGGAAATTCGAATAATCTCGCTACAAAGACATTACACAAAATAATTCATTAATGTTTTAAAATATATGCCCGAGGCTGATTCTTTTTTTATTTTTTTCTTTATCTTTTTTCAAATGGAATACTTGTTTCATACAACGTATATAGAACCGACAATTTTACCACACGACACGTGAATATAGTATGAAATGACACTGAATCTTAAGGTGTTAAAGTAATGTCCTTTCCAGGATCTTATATTATTCTAACACTCTCCCTCACTCGAGGGTCCATTTCTAGGTCGAAAAATGGATCACGAGCGTCAAGATCTAAAGGTGTTGAGTAACCAGAACTCTGATACCATGTGAAGTAATCAGTCGCTCTAAAATCTAAAGGTCTTAGGGGAAGGTCATTTCCAAAATCTTATATTATTCTAACAGACACAAATAATTAGTATATGGATACGAAAATTAGGTACACAAGCACGAATATAATTTGTGTTGAGTTTGATTTTCCGATATAAGTCTACAATACCGAACGAAAGTACACGAAATAAATAAATAAATAATATTTAAAAAATATATTTACTAGTTTAAAACTCGTGCGATGCACGGATCACACTATCAATTAGAATTAAAATTGATCGATCCAATAATTAGAATTAGAATGATTAAGTAAGGGTAATTAAGTAATTTAAGTAAGTACCGACCGACCGACTACTAAATTTTTAACGTTTCTTCTATTATAATATAGTATAGATTTGCAATATAATATATATATATATGTGTCTCTTATTTTATACTAAATAACAAATACTAATAACATAATATATATTTATATTTCTATACAAGTTATATATTATTTATTATTTTTTTATAATTGATATTTTTCGTATATAATTTGTGTACCAAATGAGTAGATACAAATATATAAGTTTCGGGTCAGTGTCAAATAAATGATACACAAATTCAAATTTGACGAATTAAAATCTGACGGATTCGATTTTAAGATTTTGACATAAAAACACGAAAGTTCAAGTCCCTCCGAATTACTTTTATAATATATATCGTTAGGATACGAATACACTCCTTTGACTTTTGTCATTGTAATTTAGCCATTTAGGTTTAACCGGCACTAGTGTTTATTTTAAGTGTCTATACTACGGGTGTATGCGGTTCGGATCAGATCGGTTTTGGGGTAAAAGTCGAACCAAATCGCGAAGAACGGTTTTAGAAAATTGTCATCCATAATCGCATTTGCGGTTGCTTTGCGGTTACGAATTTGTGGTTATTACGGATCGGTTTGCGGTTCAACCACTTATTTCAAAATAATTAATAATTTACAAAAAAATAAATTCAGAATATTAATAAATTCAAGTTTAAGTTACGTGATAAATTTACATTCAAAAATAAAATATAAACTAATGCTCCGTGAGAAGTAAGGATATTAAAATTATACAAAAATATGGAGGTAAGAGAATTGAAAAAAGAAAAGGCTAAAAAAATTACATGTTAATTACATTTTCCATTTATTTAGTTATATATCTTATAATGATTGTGAATCTTATGAACGAAGTCTTAACATTAAATTAAGATTAGTTAATAAACGTGTATATTAATTAATATATATATATATGATATCAACTATATTTTTGGAAATATATTTTATTATAAATATATGTTGCGAGTTGCGCTTGCGGTTGCGATTTTGCGATTTTCAAGAATTTAAAACCGCATCCAAACCGCGAATGAGCGGTTTTTAAAATTTAAATCCACAACCAACCCGCGTTCCGCGATTATCCGCAAAATGCGGTTCGGTTGCGAGCGGTTGAGCGGTTGGATGCGGTTGAGCGGTTCGTTTGTGTTAGTGTATACTGAAAATATTTATTTGAAGTATGTACATTTATTTCTGGCCAGTTTATTTGAGAATCATTTGAATGTTTACATGTTGTCTAATATTATATATTATGAACAATCTAGTATCAAATGGGATACAGAATATTAGATTGTTAAATACGGTTATATAATATAATAAGGTTCACAGCACAGGTGGTGTTGGACATTCCACTAGTATGGCTGTAGTATTATTTTGATTAGTTTATATTGACTAATAAATAATGCTAGTATACTTTGTGTATATTGAACATGATCAAATTTAGAATTGTTCCCTTAATACTGATTAAGAAGGAGAACTAAGATTCTATGTTATTATTAATGCTTAGGTTCTTAATCCGGAAATAGTAATTGACACGTGTATATTATTTACATGCTTTGATTTATATATGAAATAATTCTTTTGAATTATATCATTATATTTTGGGTGATGGAATTATATACATGGTGGATATTATTTATTGAAGGAATCCATGTCCTAATAATATTCGGGTTAATGATGTCCCCTTGAAAGCTCAAAAAGATTTAATTATGTGAAACCCTGCAGGTGGAATTTATTCTGGCATAATTAAATAAAGGTTGAGTGGATGATCAAGGATAAAAGATATTAATTAAATAAATTATCAGTAATTTATTTAATTAATGGACATATGATATTTTAAACATGGGGAATTTAATAAGCAAATAATATTGGAACCGAATTAATTAAATTATGGTATTAGGAAAGATAGTGCAAATATTAATTCTTTAGTGGATTGAATTAATATTTAATTACATTGGGCTAGGCTCAAGATGTAATTAGAAGGCTCAACCTAAGTCCGTGGTTCCCAACAATTGGTATCAGAGCCTGGTAATGGGTTCTACGTTTTATGATATAATGTCCATGTCGTAATTATATATGCGTGTATATAGTGTTTTACTTGTATTGGTTTTGATGCAGGTTGTTAATCCACTATTATGGCCATGTATATTTTAATTATGTGTTTGGATCCCACGTGCTTTAATCGTGATTAATTTTTGTTTTGGTTTCCACGTGGTTTAATCGTGGTTGTAATTTACACGAGGGTTGATCGTGTTAGAATAGATTTTACAAAATTAGTTTTGTATTAGATCTATTTTTTTGTAATTGTTCCGGGTATTTTGTAATAGTTATGTGCGATCGGAAATCAATTCTGGTAGTTTTTTGTTCCGCTGTGCGATTACATGGGGCTGTTGGGGCCGCTGCGGCAGCTGGGACTGCTGGGGCTGCTGCGGCAGCTGGGACTGCTGGGGCTGCGGCGGCTGCTGCGGCAGCTGGGACTGCTGGGGCTGCTGGGGCTGCTGGAGGCGTCGGGGCGCGTTTGGGGCAGATTTTTTTTTGAGAGCTGGATTTTTTTCAAGGGCCATAATAGTGGAAAATTTATTTTAATTTTTTCCATTAAATTTTAATTATTGCTTTAATTTATTGATTATGTGTGTCGTTAATTATGTGTGTAATTCTTTTAAAATTGCATGTTTAACTTAATTAGGACGACATGGACATAAATTTTATTTATTGCTTTAATTAAATGTTATATGTTGCTAAAATTGTGTGTGTATTTTGAATGCATGATTAGACATAATTATAACAACATAGGGCCCCATTTAATTTTAAAATTCCTCATTTTTAATAAAAAAAAATTCTAAGTGGGAGAGGGAATTAATATGAAATTAAATCCCATGGTCTCCATTATTGGTTGTAGGTAATTTAACATAAAGACGAATATAAATTATATATACGTCACCCATCGTGGCATGTAATTTATGGTGTCTAGAATGTTATAGAAATTACTAGAACAAACTTCTTAAATTAATAAATTTTGAAAGGAATAAATACGGATTTTCTTTATTTCTGATTTGGGGCGATTTTGTCAAAAACGGGTTCATCGAACTTGTAAGGCTGTGGGTTTTAAGTGAGACCGATGTGACTCCTCCACTACCTGGAAATCAAACCATTGATGAATATTGAATTGAAGTATTCTATTCAAGGCAAAATTACGAATAATTGGAAGGTATACACGCCACCCATCGCGGCGTACCAAGTTCCATAGATTTCAAATAAATTAAGATTTGATGATGGTATACACTTAGCTATGAAAAATAATATAGTCCACCCCAACGTGGCATATTGTTTAGTAATAGGACCGAAGTAACATTTAAACAAAATTAGGTGGTATACATGTCACACATCGTGGTGTGCCAGAAGCTTATGGTGTTTATATGTTAGTGCATTAAATTTTAATAATTGTTAGAGGAATCAATAGATCTTAATAATTAATGCACCCTTATTTATGTGATGTTTTTATGCATGATTCTCAGGATAAAATGGGTTTTAATCCACTATTCACCATACTTAAGGATAACAAACTTACCGGACCTAACTATATTGAATGGAAACGAAATTTGGACATTGTGTTGACTGCTGAGGAGTACAAGTTTTGCACTTATGAACCCAAGCCTGAACAACCTGCTGTTGATGCTCCTGAAGATGAGAAAGAGTATTATAAACGGTGGATTAAGGCTGATGAAATGTCGCAATGTTACATTCTGGCAGCAATGTCGGGTGTTTTGCAGCATCAGCATCAGTCTATGGCCACTGCTTCGGATATGCTCTTTAATCTCAAGGAACTTTTTGGAGATCAGAATAGGGCTGCTAGGCAAGTAGCCATGAAGGCTTTAATGAACACTCAGATGGCTGAAGGCACACCTGTAAGGGATCATGTTCTCAAGATGATGTCTCATCTGAATGAGATAGAGATCCTTGGTGCTGAACTTGACGGGGAAACCCAGATTGACATTATCCTTATGAGCTTGTCCAAGAGTTTTGAGCAGTTCCGCTTGAATTACAACATGAACAAGAGGCAGTATAGTCTCGCGGAACTGCTGACAAAACTTCAGGCAGCTGAAGGATTATTTCGGCAGAGTGTTCAAGTGAATGTGGCTGAGAAAGGTTCTTCCTCTAAGCCGAAAGGTATTAAGAAGAAGAAAAAGGCTCAGACATAGAAAGCTGTGAAGGCAGTGGGAGTTCAGGGTGGTGTGAAAAAGCCTAAGGGAAAGTACTTCAGATGCAAACAGTCAGGTCACTGGAAACAGGATTGTCCTCTTCCTAAGAAGACAAACAATACTGGTATGTCTCTTTCTCTAGTTACAGAAACATTTATAGCGGCTATATCTACGAGCACTTGGTGTGTAGATACAGGAGCCACTGATCATGTTTGTAATTCTATGCAGGGGTTCCAACTATCCATAATGCTTAGAGATGGTGAGATATACGTGTTCATGGGAGATGCTACGAAAGTAGCAGTAGTTGCAGTAGGATTTATTCATTTATCTTTTGGTTCTGATAGGATTTTGGTTTTGAACAATTGTCTTTATGTACCTTCTTTTAGAAGGAATTTAATTTCGGTTTCTAAACTTGCTTTGGATGGTTATAATGCTTGTTTGGATCGTAATGTTTCTATTATGATGAATACACGAATTATATGTTCTGGTACATTGCAAGACAATTTGTATATAATTAATCCTAGTCAACCTGCACTGCAACTGCAATTTAGGGAATTGAACAACACATCTTCTAACTCTACTAAAAGAAAGGAACCTTCTAGTTTGAACCAAACATATCTTTGGCACTTGAGATTAGGTCATATTAACTTGAGGAGGATTCAAAGACTGGTAGTAGATGGGCCTTTAAGCTCATTGGCAGTGGAGCCATTTCCAGTTTGTGAATCCTGCTTGGAAGGTAAAATGACTAATAGGCCTTTCAAGGCAAAAGGGAATAGAGCCAAACAACTGTTAGAATTGGTTCACTCTGATTTATGTGGACCCATGAATATCCAAGCAAGAGGTGTTTATGAATATTTCGTCACTTTCATTGATGATTATACTAGATATGGGTACGTTTATTTGTTGCACCGTAAGTCTGAGTGCTTTGATAAGTTGAAAGAGTACAAAGCTAAAATGGAGAAGCGACTTAATAAAAGTATCAAGTCACTACGATCAGATCGTGGTGGCGAATACTTGCTTGGAGAATTTAGGGAATATTTATCAGAAAATGGGATAGAATCCCAGTTAACTGCACCAGGCACACCCCAGCAGAACGGTGTAGCAGAGAGAAGGAACCGGACTCTTTTAGAGAGTGTTAGATCGATGATGAGTTATTCGGATTTACCCAAGTCATTTTGGGGACATGCCTTAGAGACAGCAGCTTATCTTCTGAACTTAGTACCTTCTAAGTCGGTTCCTAAAACCCCCTTAGAATTGTGGACCGGGGATAAACCGAGTCTAAGACATATTCGAATATGGGGTTGTCCAGCACATGTGCTGAACAAGAACGCGACTAAGTTAGAATCTCGTACAGAAGTAAGGTTGTTTGTAGGCTACCCCATAGGAATGAAAGGATATTTATTTTATAGTCCGAAGAATCGGGATGTCATTGTTAGCACCAATACAAGATTCTTGGAGGAGGACTATATAATGAATCACAAACCCATGAGTAGTGTCGTTTTAGAGGAACTAGTGGGAGGGACAAATAATACCCATGAAGCTGTAGTACAAGTAGAACAACCACAACATAATGTACAACCTGTCACTAATACCGCACCAGTGCCTCGTCGTAGCGGGAGGGTTGTTCAACAGCCTGATAGATTCATGTTTTTGGGAGAGTCTTCAGACTTGGTCTCTGGTGAACATGATGATGATCCCCGTACATACGAAGAGGCAGCACAAGACAAAGATGCAGATCTTTGGCAAAAGGCGATGGAATCTGAGATAGAATCAATGTATTCTAATCAGGTCTGGGAGCTCGTGGAACCACCCAAAGGTATAAAACCTATTGGATGTAAGTGGATCTATAAGAAAAAAGGGGATTAGATAAAAAGGTGAAAGCCTGGAAAGCAAGACTTGTTGTGAAAGGGTATACTCAGAAAGAAGGTATCGATTATGAGGAAACCTTTTCACCGGTAGTCATGCTTAAGTCAATCCGTATTCTTTTATCTATAGCAGCTCATCTCAATTATGAGATTTGGCAAATGGATGTCAAGACAGCTTTTCTTAATGGAAGTCTTGAAGAAACCATCTATATGCAGCAACCAAAAGGATTCATTAAGGAAGGCCAAGAGCATCTGGTATGTAAGCTTAAGAGGTCTATTATGGACTTAAAAAAGCTTCTAGAGACTGGAATATTCATTTTGATCAGGCAGTCCAGTCATATGGATTTGATCAAAGTTCAAGCGAATCGTGCGTGTATAAGAGAAGTGAAGGTAATGCAGTGGTTTTTCTAGTACTATATGTAGATGATATTTTACTCATTGGAAACAATGTTGAGATGTTGTCATCAGTAAAGGCATGGTTGTTCAAACAATTTGACATGAAGGACTTAGGTGAAGCGGCATACATCCTTGGGATCAAAGTTATAAGGGATCGCAAGAAAAGGATGTTGGCTTTATCTCAAGAGCCCTACATTGATGAAGTATTAGCTCGTTTTAACATGCAGAACTCCAAGAAAGGTTTTTTACCTTTTAAGCATGGAGTTGCTCTATCTAAGAAGCAGTGTCCTTCGACACCTAAGGATATAGAGAGCATGAAAGCAGTTCCTTATGCTTCAGCATGTGGAAGCTTAATGTATGCTATGTTATGTACGAGGCCTGACATCTGCTTTGCTGTAGGCATGGTTAGTAGATATCAGTCGAAAACAGGTCAGGAACATTAGAGTGCAGTAAAAACTCTACTCAAGTACCTGAGAAGGACTAAGGAGTGTATGTTAATTTACAAGGCCTCAGATCTATTTCCTTTGGGATATACTGATTCAGATTTCCAATCAGATAGGGATAAAAGGAAATCAACCTTGGGATATGTTTTTACTTTGGGAGGTGGAGCCGTTATATGGAGGAGTGTAAAGCAGAAATGCATTGCACACTCCATCATGGAGGCCGAGTACGTGGCGGCCTCTAAGGCTGCCAAGGAGGCTGTATGGTTCAGGAACTTCCTTTTGGACTTAGATGTGGTACCTAATTTGCCTAGGAGCTTGACGGTGTATTGTGATAACACTGGTGCTGTGGCAAATTCAAAGGAACCGCGAGACCACAAAGCAGCTAAACATATTGAATGTAAGTATCATCTCATACGAGGAATCGTAAAGTGAGGGGATATATTTGTGGCTCACATATCATCAAAAGACAAACGAGCAGATCCTTTCACAAAGAGCTTGCCAACCAAGGTTGTTGACTAGCATGTGGAAGCGATAGGAGTCAGATGGATGGACACATAGATTTTTATGTAATAGTGGATTAAATAAACACTGATGTACACATAGAATAATTTGAGTATAAGTGGGAGATTGTTAGTGTATACTGAAAATATTTATTTGAAGTATGTATATTTATTTCTGGCCAGTTTATTTGAGAATCATTTGAATGTTTACATATTGTCTAATATTATATATTGTGAACAATCTAGTATCAAATGGGATACAGAATATTAGATTGTTAAATACGGTTATATAATATAATAAGGTTCACAGCACAGGTGGTGTTGGACAATCCACTGGTATGGCTGTAGTATTATTTAGATTAGTTTATATTGACTAATAAATAATGCTAGTATACTTTGTGTATATTGAACATGATCAAATTTAGAATTGTTCCCTTAATACTGATTAAGAAGGAGAACTAAGATTCTATGTTATTATTAATGCTTAGGTTCTTAATCCGGAAATAGTAATTGACACGTGTATATTATTTACATGCTTTGATTTATATATGAAATAATTCTTTTGAATTATATCATTATATTTTGGGTGATGAAATTATATACATGGTGGATATTATTTATTGAAGGAATCCATGTCCTGATAATATTCGGGTTAATGATGTCCCTTGAAAGCTCAAAAAGATTTAATTATGTGAAACCCTGCAGGTGGAATTTATTCTGGCATAATTAAATAAAGGTTGAGTGGATGATCAAGGACAAAAGATATTAATTAAATAAATTATCAGTAATTTATTTAATTAATGGACATATGATATTTTAAACATGGGGAATTTAATAAGCAAATAATATTGGAACCGAATTAATTAAATTACGGTATTAGGAAATGTAGTCCAAATATTAATTCTTTAGTGGATTGAATTAATATTTAATTACATTGGGCTAGGCTCAAGATGTAATTAGAAGGCCCAACCTAATTATCCATGGTCCCTATTGTAGCCTATATATATTCTTATTCTCTTCTTGCTTGACAATTGTGTAAAAACATATTGTAGCCACCAAGGAGCAAGAAGAGAGGATAACTTGAGAAGACGGAGGCCACACTTCGCTCAAGGGAATTTGGGAATACAATAGAAGAGCGTGGAATCAACCATTAACAAGGTAATCCTCTTTTCGTAATCTTTATCGTAAAACATAGTAACACCCTAAGTCCGTGGTTCCCAACAGTTTGTACACCCCTAGTCTATACTACTCTCCATCTGTCTTTTTTTACTATTATCTAATTAAATTGGCCATATTTTGACCAATAATTAAGATAGATTTATATATTATTTTTGTAAATTGAAAAATACATTTGAAAGAGGATAAAATATATTTTCTAATAATATAAGTTTTGACATTTATTTAATTATATACCAAGTATAATTTGAGGTCAAAATTAAAAAAAATTGACTAATCAAAATATAACACATAATATGAGATGGAGAAAGTATTACTTAAATTTTGATTAAATTTTTATATATTGTGCGACGGATCGCTTTTTGTAAAATACATGTACATATGGTTTACGTGTATACATTGTAGCTGCCCTGATTGGTCAGTCATCTCGTTATCCAGGACCAGTAGTACGAGACAAAAAGAAGTAGTTCCGCTTAACGACAACATATTAGCAACTACTGTAACAAAATTGATGGCAGCGTAGGATTTGACCGGACGCTTTCCTTTTTTTGTCTTTCGCGTTTCTCATTTCCGAATACGTCTCATTTAAGTTAAATCCATCCACAGTTTAAGGAAGGTAATCTATAATATTATCATTCATTAAATTATTTAAGGGATGTATGAATGGATTGAACGGAATAGAATTCGGGAATGAGAAGGATCAAGTACCGGATTGATGAGAATTTAGATGAAATGTAAACTTATTTGAATGCGAGAATTTGACTAGAGGGATGAGCTTGACATTTCAATCCTATCATTTATGTTTAAGTTTAGAATTTATGTTAGTCGGACAAATTGATCGTGAATCAAACACTCGTTACAATAGTGTTAAGTATTTAATGTAAAAATATAATGCAAAATTTTATATCATTAATAAGAAACTTGTGGCAAAAAATAAAAATAAAAGATTTATCAATTATATATACTAATTTGTTACAATTCACACATCTTATTTGATTTTTTATGATCAAATTAACTTAATTCTAACCAAAAATTATAAATCATAAATAAGACGTAACGGGTTTAACTAAGTTTTAATTTTTTTTATTAACAATTAGTTGTAAAGTCGCCCTTTACGATCACATTATAATTTTTTAAAAAATATACATATTTATCTTGTAATAAATTATTATTATTAATTTTTAACTGTTTACACGATTTTTTCTGATTAACACGACGCACGTTAAACACGATTTTTCAACCGAGTCGCTCTCTAACTAAAATCAAATTTCTAACATTAATATATATATTATGAATATTTTTTATCAATTAAAATCCAAATCTACAATAAATTTAAATTTATAACATCAATTTTGTTATGTGTAGAGAACTAGTGTGTATTTAATTCTTGGGTTCGTGAGCTCAAAGACTTTATTCGACTTCTCTCGCGTTACGTGAATCAATCTGACTTTACAAGATACCTACGTACATTGCTGTGTGCTAAGGATTAAGTCAAAAATGTAGTTCTGATCAATGAGGTGAGACCCCTTATATAGGCGTGGCAAGCCTCGAGTTATATTAGAGTTAGAAGACTTGGTGGACAAGTCTCATACTTAGAATGGATTTTGGAGTCCTAGAAAGTAGGGATTTGCTTACTTATGAAACTGTGTGGCCTGGGGATTACTCTTTTAAGAGTTTAAATTGATTTGAACTTATTCTCTCAGCTATAATTTGGGGTGATTTATGATCTGCGAATTTAATAATAAATACTTGACCTGCGGGCCCTTGAAGCCCAACTAAAGCTATATTAATTGCTTGGCCTTAATAACCGTGTTTTCTCTTTGGACCGAATCATGTCTATTGTGCTTTATTTATTACATAATTAAGATTATTTTTTATCCCATATCATTTGCATCCCAACTTCTAGGAAAATATATGAGATTTCGTATAAGTTAAGTTTTCATGTGCCCTTGCAAGGTATCGTTTTTAATTAAAATGTGGAAAGACTTACATATTCACAACGATTTTACCTTTCTTGAGGCTTGATTCACGCTTTCTTCTAAGAATGTCAAAGGTCTTGAGAAATGGTTCCTTATTCTTGTAGCGGAACAGATTTGAGCTCGACGATCTATTTAGCTCCCCAGATATAATTATTCTCATTGTTCGGGTTACTATTGCAGATAACTAGAAAACATTTTCCTCGAATAGTTTTGCCATTTTCCAATTTTTCTATTTTTTCAATTTTTCTGCTATTTTGGACCTGGATTTCGACAAGGATCCTGGTCGAAATTTTGGTCAGCTTTTACATCCTAGTCGAAATTGTTCGACCTGGATTTCAACCTCAATTATGGTCGAGATCATGGTCCATTTACAGTACTCTAGTCGAAGTTATTCGACCAGGATTTACGACCTGGATTTCGACCTCAATTCTGGTCGAGATCATGGTCCATTTACATGGATATAGTCGAAGTTATTCAACCGGGATCCACGACTTGGATTTCGACCTTAATCTTGATCGAAATCATGGTCTATTTACAGAGCTCTAGTCGAAATTATTCGACCAGGATCCACGACCTGAATTTCGATCTCAATAATTGGATTGGGTCTACGGGCCTTATCCTCCAAATCCTATTTTGATTGGGTTTATGGGCCTTATCCTCCAAATCCTATTTGGATTGGGCCTATGGGTCTTATCCTCCAAATCCTATTTGGATTGGGCCTATGGGTCTTATCCTCCAAATCCTATTTGGATTGGGCCTATGGGCCTTAATTTCCAAATCTTATGTGGATTGGACCCATGGCCTTAATTTCCAAATCCTATTTGGATTGGGCCTATAGGCTTATCACTCCCTTTGGAAACTTCAAGAACATTCTAGAAACCGGGCTTTTAGCTTTGGGCCTTTGACAGTTTACCTTTCTTAAATTCGCCTATATATTAGAGTGAATGGGATTAATCTTTTCCTCGCTTATCATTATACACGTTTTCTCTCATGCTTTAAGTGTTTTCCGACGATTCTTCACTTAACTCTCCGCAGTAAGGTGATTTCCGGCGATTAGTTCTCCAGTTTTCCAGTTGAAGATCTTCAAACCTTCAAACTTTTTCCAGGTATATTCATCACTTTCTTCTTATTTTTCCAGGTTTTGCTCAATTTCTGGGTTTTAAGGGTCATAATTCCTAGGTTTTATACGACCTTCATAATTTCTAAGTTTTTCTGCACTTTATATGCATATATTCATACTTTCCATACTTTACATGCATATATTCATAATTTCTGCACGTTTTCTGCATTTCTTATATTTTTTAGATGGTAGAAAAGAAAGTTATTCGATTGGCAGAGATGAATGTGGCTAAAAAGTCCAACGAATTCCCTATCCATTCAAGATACTCTTCTTTGATCGGTATGATCAACACTAGTGGAGGTGAGTACCCATCTAATGCTCATTTGGATGCATTTGACCACATAAACACATTCTACGATTTGAAATAGTTGGAAAAGATGAACCTCATTTACAGGGTCGAGAAGCCCTAAAGATTGGTCTTAGCTAGTGTCGCAGACAAGGCTTGCCACTACACGAAGGACGCACTGTGTCTCTTTAGGGATACTATCATAGCCGGTGTTGGGTTTCCCTTTCACTCTTTCATCCCCACTTTACTTGCTGATGTTCAAATTAGTCCATGCCAACTTCCTCCCAATGCTTGGAGGTTAATTTTTTGCTTTTTATCACACTGTGCTAAACATAATTTATCTCCATCAGTAGCTTGTTTTAGGAAAAAAATTTAGTTTAAAAATAGTCCCGAAAAGAATCCAGGTTGGGTTTCTTTGAACCAACGCCCTACAATCCCCCATATTGTCAATGAAAAGTCTATTCCAGACAACAACCTGAAATGGAAGAAGGAAATTGTTTACTTGGTCCGGGAGGGAGTAGACTGGGGAACCCTATTCCGCTTGTCCTTTGACCAAGTGGTCGACGGGAGCCCCCATAATATTTCTTTGTCCGCGGAAGAGACAACAACTTTTGATATCCTCACCAAGGATAACGGGACATCCCACTCCTGGGACCTTATAAAAAAATAGTTCTTGTTGAGCGCGGACTTTCTCCGGTCTCGATGAAAAGTAATTTTCAACTTTGATTCATTGACAAGTATTTAGTTTAACTGCCTTTCTAGCTTTAATTGTTCCTTACTTTTTCATGCAGCGGCTAAAAAAATTATGGAGATGGCAAAGCCCAAGGACTTGGAAACTGCAAGAATGAAGAGGACTGTGAAGGTTTTTAAGGATCCTCGCCCGGGGGACTGTTTTCCTGAGTTCTTGACTCAGGTGGGAGCATAAAAGGATGAAGAAGGCCCCATCCAACCTTTGAGAGCCAAACAAAATCTTGGGGCTTTTTTCCAACCCGCATAGGGTATAAGGAGAAAAGACTCCATTGTTGGAAATACCAAGCTGGGAAAGGAGTGGTCGCTCCAATCCATTTCTCCCGTTGATTTTAAGGATTTTGTCCTTCAAAAGGACTTGGAGGCCAACGAGCTATTCAACGCTCAGGCCCTAGCCACGATAATTTCTTTACCTTAAAACTTTCTTAGTATTTCACTCGATCTTCCATTTTCATTAACTAAATTATTTCCCCTTTTCTCTTTACTTTACAGGCAAACGCCCACTTTTAGTGGGCGCTCCACCAAGCTAAGGCTCGGAAAGTGGGCTACGAGGACACGGTTCAGAAGCTTGAGGAGGCCAACGAAACAATCACAAATCTTCAGGCCCAGGTAGCCTCCTCAACTTCTGATTTGGAAACCGCTCGAGCTAGAATCGTGATTTTGAATGATGAGAGGGAGAAAGGTTTCGACTCCTGGATGGATACTCCCCAGTTTAAAAGCTTGATGGAAGAGCATGACGCCCTTACCCATAAAATGAGCTATAAGAATGGATGGGATGCTGTGGTCAAGGCTATTCAAGCCGAATACCCTGAGATGCTCGAGGCCAAATCCTTTCTTTGTCTTCTAAAGGTTCCTTATCTCGGGGGCGTCACCAAAAAATTGCAGATCTTATTCGGGAAGAAGACCGCCCTGCACCTTTTCCTGATACAAGGGCTTCGGGGTCTAGAATCCCTGTAGTAGATAAAAGAAAGAAAAGGAAAGAAGCTGAATCAAGCGCCGACGAGGAAAAGTCTTCATTCGAGGAAGAAGTTGAGCCTGCTACCAAAAAGATCAGAACCGAAGACCCTCCAAGGAAGACATCTCAAGAGGCATCTGAGGAGACCTCTAAGGAAACTTTTGAGGGGCCAACTGAGAAGACTTCTGAGGGGCCGACTGTAACCTCTGAGAAATATTATTTAACTATTTTTATAAATAAATAATTATTATGTGATTTTATGTGAATTTTGGTGAATTATTTGATAATTGATATTAATATTTGGATGTTTATTTCTGATAAAATTTAGATATTTTAATTTTTAATTATCCAGAATTAAATTTAAATAATTTTGGTATTTTTCTGGAAATTTTTGGATTATTGTATGATTTTATAAGAATTTATAGAGTCAATAATGATTATTTTTACGTGATTAAAAAATTAGTTTTTGGAATCGGAAATCGTCCCACTTCAACCGTTTTTACATTTTAACAACTCGAAACTCTTCCGAAAACTCCTTCTTAACTTAATCTGATAATTCTGAACACTTTTCATATTTTGACTTTTTCGATCCGGGGTACGGTTTGACCTGTACGAGTCCTGGCGTGAAATTTTCGATACGCTAATCATTTTATATATCGATAAGAATCCATATTCTTAAAAAGGCGAGACATTACTATATTATTTTTGTATAAAGTGTTAATAAGAGGATCTGTTTTGATAATTTTCCAAATCGGGTATTAAAATTGTATCGTTATATAGTTACTTAGCGGCTAAGTAACCTATTTTTGGATTTGATATGTAAATATAATTATTGAATTATTAAACAAATAAAATATGTGATGGTTCTGTCAGTTATGTGTTGCTGTATTATTAATTGTCTGTGATTTGTTGGATGCGGAGATTAATTTCGTAATTTATTATCGAGCTGTATCAACTTAATTCATTTTTAAAGTGATTTTATTGAATATTTATTCGTATAAATGTTAAAATTGTTTCTAAAATTATTTTTGTTGTTCTATAATTTTATTTATTATTTTTAGGGGTTTATAAAATTTAAAAATCAATATTTTATTAATTATTTAATTTTAAATGATTTTCTAACTTCATTAAATTGTAAAATCAGTATTTAATTCCAGAATGTTTCAAAAATCATGAAAATTTTATTTTATTAAGTTTGGAATATTTCGAGAATTTTAAAACTATTTCCGGAATTTTCAGATTAGATCCACCAGCAAGTTCATTTATTAAACTGCTAATTTCGGGATTGTTGAGCGTTTTAAAAATATTTTCAAAATTACGAAACTTGTTTTATTAGTTTCAAAATATTTATAAAATTTAGAAATTATATTGATATTATTTAGCTGAGTTTTTGCACGCTTACACCGTTAAATTCACAACTTCATAACAGAAAATAGGATGATAACAAAAGAAAAAAAAGGGGAAACAAAATAAAAGAAAATCCATAAATCCCCTACCCCCCCTTTTCTTCTCTTTCGACCGCCTCTCCTTTCTCTTCCTATCGATCAATCTCTCTGCAGTCTCTCTCCTTTCAATCTCTTTTCTCTCCAGCATCTCTCTTCCTCCAGTCTTATCCTCACTCGATTAATTCCTCTTCTCTCCTCGTATTTCGTTCTTCTCGGCCTGGTAAGCCGCCGCTGTTTCGATTTCTTTTCCGCCGACTTGCCGCCCCTGCTCCCCTGTTTTCTTTTTGGGTTGACTTTTTATTGCGTGTATATATATACAATCGTGTATATATGTGTAATCGTGTGTGTGTTTGTGCGTATGTGTGTTTCTGTGTGTGTGTGTGTGTTCGTGTGTGTATCAGTGTTGTGGTGTGTGCTCGTTTGTGTGTTGTGCTGTCTATTTCTTCCCCAAATTCCGGTTGCCGCTGCGTTTTTCCGGCGTGGCAGCCGGCTGTGTCCTGTGTGTGTGAGCCGCGCGCTTCGGCGCGTGTGTCTGAGTGTGTTTGTCTGGCTTAAAATTATTTATTAATCCTATTTTCATTTTCTGCAGAATTTAATTGAAGAAATATTCATGATATTAATAAAATAAATACGTGCGAGGTTATACTAATTAATCGGTGAAATTCGTGTCGGACGTCCGTTATAAACGGGAACTCGTGAATTTTATCGCCTCATCGTCGACGGTGGGCGATGATGATTTTTATCTGAGTCCTACATTTATTAATTAAATAAAATTAGTTTGGTAAAAATTAATTGCGAAATGAAAAATACGAATGAAAACATAAAAATATGAATAAAAATAATTAATAGCTGAATTGTATCGGTGATTGAGATTGCGAATTGTGGTTAATTATTGTTGTGAATTGTAGAAGGTTAGATTCTTGTTTCATACCATAACCTGTAAACGATCCGGATTCAAGGGGTTAATTGAATATTCTTTTATTTTATGTAAAGATTGTTTAGTGACACCAAATCTTGACCCCGAATTTGGGTTGTTACAAGTTGGCATCAGAGCTACAGGTTATTGGTCACTGAAATAAGAATAGATGAGCATAAGATAGAAATAATAGACCATCTGAGATAGGAAAGACCCTAGGCCTACTCGTGTTAAGTTGAGTTGAGTGCGGATTAGGGTTAGCAGATCCGATATGGAGTTGGTAAGATAGGATTGTTGAGAAAGTGTAAGACGAATATCGCAACGTTATAGGTATGTTGAGTTCTCAGATCCTACAATAATGAGGAATCGACGGATCGACGGAGACTGGGTATGTTACCCTACTTTTCATGTGGTTTTGAAGAAAATGCGATTGATTTTGTGAGCATTTGTGTAAGGGAAGCTAGGTGAGTATTGGTACAATTTTACTTAGAATTAGGTAGTAGGACGAGCTCCACGCTGGAGGCAAAAAGTTGATGGAAGCTGAGGAAGAGCCAAAGTTGCAAGCTGTAAAGGCACCATCGTTGCGAAAGGATTCTTATCACATACCGGGCGCTGCGCGAGGAATGATGTCTACCTTACTAGGTGTAAGTAAGACTAGCAAGAAGGTGCGACCTTATCTACAGACGGAACATCGAATCACCTGCGTGGTTGCAAGCATAACGTTAAGGATGACGACAAGAATGTCAGAGACAGTACTAAATGTCAGCGTTGCGGTAGAATTGCGAATAAAATGATATACGACGGTAAATGAAGTTTCGCCGACTAATAAGTGCGAGCAAAATCCAAGGAAAAGTGGAAGAAGTACCAAAGTAGAGAGACCCTTATATGGGTATTCTTTTAATTAGATATTTCAGTGGTGAATCATAAAAAAAATAGCAAGTAACTTCTATAGTAATGACGACCAAATATTTGATTTCCAAAACTTTAAAATGAGATTTCGGAGAAGATTTTCTTAATCAACTTTCAGAAGATTTTTGCATAAAATGAGTTTTACAATTTGGTTGTCGAGTTACTACTTAAGTTCTTTTTATTATAAACAGAAAATGACTTAAAAAGAAGAATGGATATAGACTCAGTGTTGTTAGTTCGGAGGACCAAGTAGACCTACCAGTAGGGAGAAAAGTTTTTCGTGAAAGATGAAAGTAAACCTTGTTTAATAATATCAATAATTGAATCAACATATTAAAACATTATTTACCCAATTCATGAAATTGTTAAAATTTAACGAGATTCGTGATTCGAATGGATGGAGGATGATTGAAGGAAATGGAAGAATCTTCCGGATGATTGGAGAAAAATAGTATCCCTATTGACGGAGTTGAGACACTGCGGGATCAATTGTTATTTTACGCGGCATAGAGGAAATCAGAAGTAATGATTATAAATTTTGGAAGGACGCGATTAAGATCAAATTATTGAAGCATTTGATGTGAAGGCATTTCCAGACAGTATTCCAAAGCAATGATGTGACTTGAACGGTGAACCTGTATTTGAACGATCTTGAAGGCATACGTAGGTGAAACGTGGAAGGTGATCAACACTGACATTCTTTCTTCTAATACGATAGCATATATTTTTCTTGATTCTTAAATATGTATGAGCTTCTTCTGCGGATAGATCATATGAGGCGAAAACGAAAGGAAATTTCTTGTATTCCTTCTGAATTGTTTCTTTTCTCAAATTATTGATTTCTGATTGAGACAAACAGTGTTGTGGTATGACGCTTTGTCGAAATGACGAAGAGTCGGGTGGGACGCCACCTAATCATGTGCTGTATGCCATATAGTATGAAAGACTGGCCATCTTGAGTATGAATATGATTGTCTCATTCATATCTAAATCCTCACTCATTCTTCTTCCTTCCATTTATTGACTTACAGCTCCTCCCAAGCAGTTGTTGCATCGTTATTCCTTATTCAGTTTTTCAATCAAAATCCTATTCACAAACTCTCCTCTTGCATAGAGTCTGTTCTTTGATGATTACAAAAGAAATGGAATAATCCCGTGTGACGGGTTAAATTACGTGTCGAAGGAGGATATGATTGCAAGCCGATAAATGGTGGACATTTGCGAGCAAGGGAAAATGGATACACCGACAACGCGGTCGTGGTAGAGATATCAAAACAGACAGTTGTTCGTGTTGCGAGGACCTCATCAGTATGGTAGATTACGCGATGCACTTCAAATCGGAAGATTTCGACGAGAAATGAATTGTTAGTGAATCGTAATGAATAAATTAATTATAAAATAAGGAAGTAAGGCTGTGCACATCAAACAACGCGAACGAGTATCGGGATGACAATCGAAGATCAAGGAAATTCTGAACAATGACTCAGATAGGCGATTAATATGTGAAGCATCCCTTCGTTGCAGGAAGATATTTGTCGTGAAGATTCAAAGATAGAAGAAATCTTAGTTGCAATCAAATTTCGAGCGCGTTTTTCAAGGAACTGTGAGGTTCTCCAATTTGAGTAAATAAGTTATGGTGAATTGGATACCCATAACTGGATCAACGACGAAAGTTCGATACGGGAACATAAGTGGAGATGAAGGAATGGTGATTCGACTGTGGAATCTTTTAAGAAATAATGAAAACCATGCGTGGTTATTAAAAGATAAACAGATTAATCAATGGAATTGAGTGTGTATCTTCAAAGATAAAGGATGGGCGTGACTGATTGAAAGATGCGGCATAATTCTTAAAAGTAACGGTACATAATTAGTAATGACAAAAGATAAGTTAAAATACTCGCGGAATAAATTTTTTGAGAAAACAATGAAATAAATTTTAAGTTCACTAATAACATTTTGTAATATCCTGAAAGAACTGAGGAAGGTATGGTTATATTAATCATTGTTGGTTTAAGACCCAATTCCAATTAAAAAGATATATGCTATACCAGTTAGATGCTGATCAATATGATATAATGTGAATTATGGTGAATTTATGACTTTTGTTGATAAAAGTGGGTGGATATGATTGTTGATGCCTTGGTTAATTGATAGTGTCGGATTGAGCCCGATTGGTAGTTGATGGTATAGGGGAAGTGCTGCCCAAATTTTCAGAAATTACCCTACGTTCAAGAATAAAGAAGTATATTGTCATTTTCATCAATACTCTGAATGATTGCGATCTTGGTTTTTGAGAAAGAATGTTATGATCAAACCGACTTTATGTAATTGTGTTGTGTATATGTTGTGTACTTGATGATTTCTTTAACAAAACACCTTGGTAGATTTTACTTAGTGAAATCTGTAGCACTCGACGGATAAGGATTATAGTCCCGACGGATAACTCAATATAGTCCCGACGGATGATGATTCATTATCCATCGAGTGAGTAGCTTATGTAACAATAAGTGTGTAGCACATTTCTGCATACACATTGTTTAGATTCTGTAGTAGTACTCAAGTCATGTTGACTTTAACTAGATATGTAGAATAGG
This sequence comes from Apium graveolens, assembly GCF_009905375.1. NCBI lineage: Eukaryota > Viridiplantae > Streptophyta > Magnoliopsida > Apiales > Apiaceae > Apium > Apium graveolens. The sequence goes on along the minus strand of NC_133650.1, from coordinate 230,782,607 downwards.
TTGATTAATTGTACATAGATGATGTCTTGTAATTCTGCATAAATGAAATGAAGTCAAGTGCCAGATTGCTACCCGACAGATAAACAACAATGATATTCGACGGATGATTAAAAAATAACTCGATGGATGATCATGAACTCGACGAATAAAGAATTCAAACATCTGTTGACAGTGACAACACAGTCACATGCGTCGAGTGTATGCAGATGGAATGTGGAAGCCTATTCAACTGGGTTTTAGAGAACAAAGAAGCATTGCCATTTCCATGCTATTATGAAGATATTCAAAGATGCTGGAATAGAGTAATGAAGTAGCATAGTATTAGACTTGATAGTTTTTGTTTTATTATCTTGTCTTATTGCTTTGTAATCTTGGTGATATATAAACCAAGAAGCAGCAAATAGAACAATAAACCAAGCAACCAAGAGAGAAACATTTGTAAGCTGTATTCTTAGCATTTCTCTACAATCTCAGTTGTTGTCAATTTGTAAGCAGCTATGAGCTAATTGCTACACAGAGTTCTCTTGATATATTATATATCTCTGGTGGATACATTTAAATCCACCAGAAAGTTTTTAAAGACTTGTGTTTTTAATTACTCGTGTTTTGATTCTTTTCAAGTTATTATTTCACACTCTGCAAATCAATTCACATATATATATATATATATTTAAGTTAGAACAATTTTTTTGTGAAAAAGTTTCAAGAATTCCATTCAACCCCCCTTCTGTAATTCTTGCTGCATTGTTAAGGGACTAACAATTGGTATCAGAGCAAGCTCTTGATAAACAAAGAGTTTAAAGATCACAACAAAACAGCAAGATGAACAAGAAGGATGTTGGAGTCAAGATTCCTTTTCTGGATAAAGATAATTACCATCACTAGAAGGTAAAGATGCATCTTCATTTACTATCTCAAGATGAGGCCTATGTAGATTGCATAGAAAGAGGCCCTTATGTACCAATGAGAGCTGCAACTATAAATGAGCCATATGTCCCCAAGCCAAGGCATGAATGGTCTGATCCTGATACTGAACAAGTCAGGAAAGATAAGAAGGCCATGAATATCCTGTTCAATGGAGTTGATGGTGATATGTTTGACAACACCATCAATTGCAAAACTGCCAAGGATGTTTGGGATACAATACAGATTATCTGTGATGGCACTGAGCAAGTTAGAGAAAACAAGATACAGCTACTGATTCAGCAATATGAGCATTTTCATAGTGAAGAAAGTGAGTCTCTCACTGACATCTTTAGTAGGTTTCAAAAACTACTAAATGCTCTGAAGTTGCATGGAAGGGTCTATCAGACAAAAGACTCCAATCTGAAGTTCCTTAGATCTCTTCCAAAGGAATGGAAACCTATGACAGTCTCATTGAGAAACTCTCAAGATTACAAGGATTTTACTTTGGAAAGACTGTATGGCATCCTGAAAACCTATGAGCTTGAAATAGAGCAAGATGAGAGGATGGAGAGAGGAAAGAAGAAAGGAGGATCCATTGCACTAGTTGCTGAGTTAGAAAAAGAGAAGGAGATGAAGATGGAAGTTGTTGAATTAACTTTAAAGGTCTGTGAAAACAAGGGCAAAGGGCTTGCAGTAGAAAATGAAGATTCTTTGAGCCAAGATGACATGGAAGATATTGATGAACAACTAGAATTTCTTTCTAGAAGATTTGCCAAGCTCAAGTTCAAGAAGAACTTTGGAGCAGCTAAGCCAAAGAGAAACATGGTAGATAAATCAAAATTCAAGTGTTTCAAATGTGGCTTGGTAGGGCACTTTGCCAGTGAGTGTAGAAAGTCAGATTCCAACAAAAAGAAGTTTGAGCCTGTGGATTATAAACAGAAATATTTTGTGCTGCTCAAACAAAAGGAAAAGGCTTTCATTACACAAGAAAATGAATGGGCTGCAGATGGTCTAGATGAGGATGAGGATGTTAGCTATGTCAATCTAGCCCTAATGGCCAAGTCTGATAAAACAGAGACAAGTTCTTCAAGTAATCAGGTAATCACCACTAACCTTGCACATTTATCTAAAGCTGAATGTAATGATGCTATAAATGACATGTCTGCAGAATTATATCATTTGCGTGTTACACTTAAGTCTCTCACCAAAGAAAATGCTAAAATCAAAGAAAACAATTTGTTTTTAAGTGAGAGGAATAATGTACTAGAGTCTCAGTTCATTGAATTTGAAAAATTAAGAATTGAGTGCAAAATTGCTAAGGATGAATTAACTGAGTCCTTGAAGAAAGAAGAGATCTTGAAGAAGCAGCTTGAACGTGAACAGGAGGTGATCAAGGCATGGAAAACATCTAGAGATGTTCATGCTCAAATCACCAAAGTTCAAAGGATTGAGTCCTTTTGTGATGCAGCCTGGAAGAAGAACAAGGAGAAACTGGAATCCAATTTGGTTGAAGGATTGCTAACAGATGTAGACTCGACGGATGATGAGGGTCATCCGTCAGATAACAAAAAGAGTTATCCTTCGGGTGACATAAATCCTCATCCGTCGACTGTGAGCAAGCCTGTGAGTAAAGCCAAGCTTGTCAAGTTAAATGAGAGATATGGATCAGTGTCCAAGAATTTTGTTCCAGGAGAATCTAGTCAAGTGAAGAAGGAGAAGAAGGCTAATGTAGGTCATATGACTGTCAAGCAATTGAGTGACAGACTTGAAAAGATTGAGGTTAAAACAGAGGCTAAAAGGAAAAATAATAGAAATGGTAAAGTAGGGATTAACAAACACAATAACTACACACCTGATAAATATACTCCTAGAAAATTCCGTGTCAAGTGTGGTACTGTAAATCATTTGTCTATTAATTGCAAATCTGCCATGCCTACTTCCATATCTGTGCCACCTCACTTTACCAACATGAATGCCATGCCTCCTATGCCTATGAATGTTATGTCTACACAGTTAATGAATGCACAGTTTGCTAATATGCCATTTGCACCTAATCTTTATTATGTTGTATTTAGTATGCCACAAATGCCATTTAGCATGCCTTACTGGAATAACATGTTCACTAATAGCATGCCATTCCCTGTTAATCATAATATGCATGCTAATTCTGCTATAATGAATGGTTTCAAAGGTTTAACTCAAATGAATAAGGATGACTCTGATATCCCCAAGTCAAATGAGATCAAACCTAAGAAACAGAAAAAGAAAGCTAACAAGGCAGGACCCAAGGAAACTTGGGTACCAAAATCAACTTGATTTGATTTTGATGTGTGCAGGGAAACATAAAGAATCTATGGTACTTGGATATTGGTTGTTCAAGACACATGACTGGTGATTCTACCCTGCTCACAGAGTTCAAGGAGAGAGTTGGCCCTAGTATTACTTTTGAAGATGACAGCAAGGGTTATACTGTGGGATATGGCTTGATTTTAAAAGACAATGTCATCATTGAGGAAGTTTCCTTAGTGGATGGTCTCAAGCATAATTTGCTGAGTATCAGCCAGCTTTGTGATTAAGACAATTCAGTAACCTTCAACTCAGAAGCCTGTGTTGTGACTAATAAGAGGAGCAACAAAGTGGTTCTCACTGGTGTGAGAAAAGGAAATGTGTACCTAGATGACTTCAACTCATCAAATGCAGAATCTGTTACTTGTCTTCTCAGCAAAGCAAGTCAGGATGAAAGTTGGTTATGGCACAAGAAGCTATCCAATTTAAACTTCAAGACCATGAATGAACTAGTAAAGAAAGAACTGGTTAGAGGCATTCCTCAAGTGGAGTTTTCTAAGGATGGATTGTGTGATGCCTGTCAAAAAGGAAAGTAGATCAAAGCATCATTCAGGATGAAGCTTGATTCAACAATTGAAGAACCTTTGCAACTGCTACACATGGATTTGTTTGGACCAGTCAATGTGTTGTCCATTTCAAGGAAAAGATTTTTTCTAGTAATTGTAGATAATTTCTCAAAGTTCTCTTAGACATATTTCCTAAAGTCTAAAGATGAGGCTAGTGAAATCATCATCAATCACATAAGGCAAGTCAATAATCATCCTGATTTCAAAGTAAGAAGAATCAGGAGTGACAATGGAACTGAGTTCAAGAATTATGTCATGAGAGCATTTTGTGAAGAAAATGGAATCTTGCATGAGTTTTCAGCAGCAAAAACTCCACAACAGAATGGAGAAGTGGAAAGGAAGAACATATCACTTATTGAAGCTTCTAGGACAATGCTTGAAGAATCTAAATTACCAACATATCTCTGGGCTGAAGCTGTAAATACTGCATGCTACACTCAGAATATTTATCTGATTAATCAAGCAAAATGCATGACTCCCTATCAATTATTCAAGAACAAGAAGCCAACTCTAAATTTTCTTCATGTCTTTGGATGCAAATGTTATATCTTGAGAAATCAAACTGATCAGAATGGGAAGGATGATGTTAAAGCAAATGAAGGAATTTTTGTTGGATATGCTGTTGGTAAAGCATATAGAGTCTACAATCTAAGAACCAACATTGTTGTGGAATCAATACATGTTGTGTTTGATGATAAAAATATTGAAGGACTGCAAGATGGAGACTACCATGAGAGCCTCAAATTTGACAATGTGGAGATGGTTAGTGATGATAGTGATGATGAAAGTGATCAAGAAATAGTATCAAAAGATAATGCAGAAAAATCTACTACCAATGAAGCACATTCAACATCTGTCGAGTTGTATAATGCTTCATCCATCGGGAGACAATCTGCCTTATCCGTCGGAAGGCAACCTGCTTCATTCGTCGGTACTCAAAATTCACCATCCGTCGGGTTATCAAAAGGAGCTGGGGTCAGGATAGATCACTTACAGAAAGCTCCCCTTTCTCAAATCAAAGATCCATTAACTCAGGGGGAGTTTCTAACAATCAAAACTTAATCACACATCAAGACAACAATGAGGCCTCTTCATCTAGAGCTAATCTACCTCAACAAAGAAAATGGACAAAAGATCACCCCTTTGAGCTCATAATTGGTGATGTATCTTCTAGAGTTCAAGCAAGGAGAGCAACTCAAGAAGAATGTCTGTACATCAGCTTTCTTTCTAAGGAAGAACCAAAGAAGGTAGAAGAAGCTTTGTTGGATCCTGATTGGATTTTAGCTATGCAGGAGGAGCTAAACCAATTTGAGAGGAATAAGGTATGGAAGCTGGTGCCCAAGCCTAGAGGAAAGAATCCAATTGACACCAAATGGGTATTCAGAAACAAGATGGATGAAAATGGCCTAGTAGTCAGGAACAAAGCTAGATTAGTTGCTAAGGGCTATTGTCAACAAGAAGGAATAGATTTTGATGAAACATTTGCTCCTGTTGCAAGACTTGAAGCCATCAGAATCTTCTTAGCCCATGCAGCCCATGCCAATTTCAAGGTCTATCAAATGGATGTCAAAAATGCCTTTCTGAATGGAGACTTGGAGGAGGAAGTCTATGTTAGTCAGCCTCCTGGTTTTGAAGATCCAAATTTTCCAGAATATGTATACTATCTTTTGAAAGCACTTTATGGACTGAAGCAAGCACCTAGAGCCTTGTATGACACTTTATCAAAGTTCCTTTTAGAAAATCACTTCACAAGAGGTACTGTAGATAAAACCTTATTCTTTAGAAATGTTAATGGCTCTAGTATACTTGTTCAAATTTATGTAGATGACATTATTTTTGTACAGATGAAAAACTTTGCAAACAGTTTGCCAAATTGATGCAAAGTAAGTATGAAATGAGTATGATGGGAGAACTAACTTACTTTCCTGGTTTGCAAGTTAAGCAAGTTAGTGATGTAATATTTATTAGTCAAACTAAATACATTTATGATCTTTTAAAGAAGTTTGATCTAATGGATTGCACATCTTCAAAAACTACCATGACCACTGCAACTAAGCTTGAATTAAATACTACTGAAAAGTCTGTGGATATTTCAAGTTATAGGGGCATGGTTGGCTCACTTCTGTACTTAACAGCTAGTAGGCCAGATATAATGTTTGATACATGTTTGTGTGCTAGATTTCAGGCTGATCCTAGAGAATCTCACTTAGTAGCTATTAAGAGAATTTTCAAATATCTCAAGGGAACACCAAAACTTGACATTTGGTACCCTAGAAATTCTGGCTTTGATCTAACTTGTTATTTAGATGCAGATTATGCAGGTTGTAGAATTGATAGAAAAAGTACAACATGAACATGTCAATTTCTAGGAAATAAGCTTGTGTCCTGGTTCAGTAAAAAGCAAAATTCAGTCTCTACCTCTACAGCTGAAGCTGAATATATTGCTGCTGGCAGTTGCTGTGCACAGATTTTGTGGATGAAAAATCAATTGCTAGACTATGGTCTGCAAGTTGAGAGAATTCAGTATAATATTCAAGGACAAAGCACATAGACATCAAGTACCACTTCATAAGGGAACATGTAATGAATAGTACTGTGGAACTACATTTTGTTCCAAGTGAAAAGCAGCTTGCAGATATTTTTACCAAGCCACTGGATGAATCCACCTTCTCAAGGTTGGTAAGTGACTTAGGTATGCTTAATTATTCTTAAATTATTTCAGATAATTTGCAAGTTGTTATGCAGCCAGAAATTTAATTGATTTTCAGTCTAAGATGGAATTTTGGCTAAGTCAAAATTTACATCTCGACAGATGATCTTTATTCATCGAGTTTGATCATCCGTCGGAATATTGCATGTAAATAAAAATCAATTATTTTTCTGGAATATTTTATGACTCGACGGATAACAGTCTATCCTCATCCGTCGAATTATCTTAATCTTAGCCGTTAATTTCTTGAATATTATCCATCGAGTATACTTATAGTTTGTAAGCATGACACGACAGATAATTGATGGAATTTTTACAGTTTATTTTTAAACGGCTATTTTAGGCCATTTTCATTGGTTACTTTATTTTTACTTTATTATTTTTGACAGTTATTTTTGAGATAGTATAAAAGCTTATTTCATTTCATTGCTTTTATTTTATCATTCTCAAATTATCTGCTCTAAATTCTCTCTTTCTCAAAAGCAATTAGCATTTCTATCTCTGCAATTTCTACTCTCTAACAATGGCACAAGTAGTCAAGATTATGTCATAAACTGGATACATCTATGAGAAGAACAACTTCACGGCTCTAGTAAACAAGGGGATTCAACATTCAAGTGACTACCACAAAATGATGGATTTTGTGACGAACTGCAAACTCAGTTATGCAATGCTAGAATCACCCACCATCTTCTGTGAGGTTGTTGAAGAGATGTGGACTACTGCTTCATACAATTCGACAGATAAGACCATCATACTCACCATTAAAGGTAAGGAATTATGTATTAATAGTGATGTTATCAAAGCATGTTTCAAGATTCCTGATAACACTGAGACCTCACCACACATAGACACTGATATAGTTAATATGCTTAATTCCATGAACTATGCTCTCTCTACTTCTAAGTTAAGTGACATTAGGAGATTGGGTCTTAGGAAGGAATGGAGTTTCATGGGTGATGTAGTGACCAAGGTCTTTTCTGGTAAAATCAGTAATTTTGACTCTGTCAATATTTCCATGCTTAACATGCTTTACATGCTAGTTACAGATAAATTCTTCAATTTCAGTGATCTTGTTTTGTTTGAGTTGGGATTTAAATTAGGAGAGTTAAATAAGAGGGGTAAAAATGTTTATTATGCTAGATTTTTCATGATGTTAGCTAACCACCTCTCTGAGGAAATTGTACTTGAGAACCCAAACAACAAAATAGATTGTTGGGTTCAAGAGAGAAGAATTATTGCAGATTTGAACAGGGCAAATCATCATAAAGAAGTGCCACTCTTCTATTTCCCAGTAACGGTAGCAACTCAGGTAAGTGAGGTAAGTTCATCTATACCTACTATTCCAACCTCACAAATTTCTTTGAATTCTAGTATAGCAATGGAAACTGTGTTAATGACCCAACAGTTACCTACCCAAGCTACCAAATAATTCAAAATTTCAAAATCCAAATCAAAGAAAGCCCCCTCTAGTATCTCTCAAAAGATGCCAGTTGCAAAATCCACCAAAACCAAAGAGGGCAGTGTGAAGGTGGGTAAGGTAGGTGAGGGACAGGGTGAACATAAAGGAAACCCTAAGAATAAGGATGGAGAGTTGAGTGGTTCCCAGCCTAGCCACACTGCAGTTTCCCAATAAACTACAGTGAATAATAAGGATACAAGCTCATTTCTAGTTGCATCCTCCCAAAAGGATGTGGCTATTGAACAAAGCTCTCAACCAAGAGCACATGCCAAAAGGGTAAGAGACACTAGCTCACCCCAAACCTATGCCAGAAAGAAGAAATCCAAAACCCTTGGGGTTGCACAGGGTTCACATACTGTGCAAACTGGTGCTAAAGACACAGTCACTGCACCTTCATAAATTCATCTCCATGTGGCTCCAATAAATGTAGAGTCACATGCAAAATCATTAGTAATAGAAGCACCTCAAACACCAAATTCTCCCACAAACTCTTTGGATGTGGACATGATCAACACATTTATTCCTGATTCCCTTCTCTAACTTTGTTGGGGAAGCCAAAATCTATTGCAAGTGAGCATCATCTTTTGGATGATCTGTTGGCTCACTTGCCAATTATTTCAGGAAATGTTGAGACATCTGTGCCCAAAATCTCATCAATCAGCACAGAGTCCATAATAGTTTCAATTCCAAGCTCATTCATTTCGACTCTCTCGATGGATATTGCTCATCCGTCGAGTAGTGATTGTATCCCGATGGATAAGCTTAACAGCATTTATCCGTCAGATAGTTAAACTGCTAACCCGATGGATATTCCTCATACGTCGGGTGTCTCTGCACAACTTCAAATTTAATCTATTATCTCTAGTACAGAAGACTTAGTGGTTGTACAGTCACTCTTAGGATTGAGGGAAGAGAGTGTTATGAGTGAGAGTCTGGGTTGCTCCCAGGAAAAAGGAGAGGAAAAAAGTGAAATTATGCAATCCATTTCTTCAGGATTGGCAAAAGAGAGTGAGAGGAGTCCCACCTTAGATGGTGAAGGTGAGGGTGTGAGGGTGGGAAGCCAGGGTGAGACCCTGATGTAATGTGACGCCCTCCAAAACCGGGTCAGAAGTTTGGGGGTCCACAACACATTCACAACATATAAACCTGTACATAAAATATTAATTGCAATGACCCTGTTTCACATAACCACGGATCTCAACATGTCAAAGTATGAAAATAAGCCATAATCTTAACTTTTTATTACAACGTACCAAATCCCAACTAATTTAACTTACAATTGATAATAAAACATTCTTACAATCTGACTATCTCTGTACCGGATGAAGCTTCTGCTAGCTCGATTCAACTCAACTGGAACCTTAGCCCGCACTTTGGACTGAGGAACTTCACTATCATCCATATTCTTTTCAACTGTAAAATATATAAAAGAATCGCAAGGGTGAGCTAACTAGCTCAGCAAGTCATAATAGTGGTAACTGAGATTAAACAATGATCAAATGAGATGATTCAAAGGAATCAAGTTTCTTTTTAACTCATCATTAGAATTGGATATTCATTTTAAGTTTTAAAAAAAAAACCAAGGTTAGGCTGCTGATCAGTCACACACTAACCCCGAGCAAGCACACAGCACTGCTCTAATTACTGGATCCAAGGCACACATTGGCCTAACTTAACCATTGGTATGGTCTGACCACGAATCTGGTCCACATATATAAAAACTATCCAATCCTAAAGCAGTTCAATATGATAAACGATATAATTCAATAAAACAAGTTCATAATCAACGATAGTTAAACACTTGAGTAAAAGCATAAGGAGGCTTATGGATATCTCAAGGGGATTTCAGGATATGTATAAGAAACGGTTTTTGATTTGTACAAGTATCCGGTATTAGGTCAGAAATGATTTTTCAAGATATAGTTCTTTGATATTATAAAGAATGGTTGTAGTATAAAAGTTTCTGTGTTTTCAAACAATTTTGTTGCAGTGTTTGGTGTTCGGTAGTTATACCTTTGTGGAGTAGTATCATATTGGTGTGATTTGATATTTGAGGATCAACAAAGGATGGTTTACAAAGAATAAGGCTTACCGCTCAAAATCAAGAAAGAATTAGGGTTCAAGGGTAAGTAGTTTAAAACACTTGCATTATAAAACAAGAGTTATGTTTAATAATAACAACATGTTATGAAGCAGTTCGAAAAAATTGGTAATATGTCTTGAAGAAAAGTTCAGAAATACTTTCCTTACAAGGCTTTACAACTATTACTGATCAACTCTGAACCGACTCTGCCGCTCAGGCTTTAATATCCAACCACTAGATTACATTAGATTCGACTCCGACGCTCAGGTTTTCTGTTGAAACTCTATTGAGCTCGTCGACTGACTACTAAGTCATCTTTAGTCTATCATCCACTAGGTTCCCGATTATAACCTACAGGGTCGAAATACCCTACGTTAGACGTCTAAGTATGCTTAACATATCCTCAATAACACATCTACCCATTCGATATCAAATCCTGACTCGTAACTATATGGATTATAATATCACGTACAACAATTAGGGTTCACAATCTCGGAAATCAGTTCGGTGTTTGTTTTCGGAAAATACGTATAATTGTCATTTTACGAAATTAGGGTTATTGAGTTTTACCAAAACATCCACCACAACGTACAATCACGTTCCGCACAGAATATATATATACTTATTTATACTCGTTCGACGTTCCGATAATTACAGGGTATGTCTCGAATTTCTGAATTTAATTTCCAAAAGTTCGGGCAGCACTTCCACTGTTTATCGGCCTACCCGTCGAACAACTCGACGTCAAATCACAACAAACAATCCAACAATTTATTCCATCAATACAACCGAAATCCATTTCGCAAATCCCAAACACCGATTTAACCAATTAATTATTATTATTATTACATCTTATATTTATATTCGTATTTATTTATTAACTTGTAGGACTCAGAACAACGTCATCACCGTCCACCGTCCGTTCATCGAAATTCATCGCGGGCGGCGGTAAAAAATTTGTCGGTGCCCGATTAATTTCGGGTTTCCATACAAATTTTCACCGATTAATTTAACAATTTAATCGCACAAAATACCAATTAATCACTCAGATTTTCAGAAGATAAATAAATAAATAAAAATACCACACACACGCGTATGTACTGTCAACACAGAACAGGGCAGCCAAAAACGAAGACACAGCCATCAGAAAACAGCCAGAATCATGCAACAAACTGGAACCAGTACACACAATGCACACACCCACACATAGTAACACACACATCACAACAGCGCACGTCCATTCGCCCCTCCGGTCACCTTGCCGGATATTTAAAACGGCGGCAACCGGAAAAGAAAAAGGCAGCACACGAACCAGAACACCGCCAAACACATCATACATGACTGATTACACACCTATACCCACGCAGATATGTATAACAGTCAATGAAGCGTAAGCAATTGAACCGAGGATCATCACCGTGGCCGGAAAATGGCGAATCGCCGGAAACAGGGGCGACAGAAAACAGAAAACGAAAGGGAGTGAAAGAAAAGGAAAAGAAGAGGGAGAGATATGAGAAAGATTATAGAGAGTCGAGAGAGAGAGCATGGAGATTGAGTAGTGAGAGAGATGAAACAGAGGTGTGGGTTTGTGGGTGTTTATCTATTTTTTTATTTCTTTTTTCTGCTTAGCCAACTGTCTGCCACGTAGCTGTTGCTTAACAAAAACGAAACACATGTACCAATTAACACCTGATAGCTTAATTCTGTACCGCATTTTGCAATTTATCGAACCAAGGTGCAACTAAGATAATATCCAAAATTTACGAAAATAGTCTTAAAATATCATAAATATCCCGAAGTTTGTAAAAACATAAATTTCGTAATTTTAGAATAATTTCTGAAATACAATTTATATCCGCTTTTATCAATTAAACGAATCGACGCGCGGGTAAAATTAATCCTGAAAATTCCCAAAATAATTTTAAAATTCTCGAAATATTCCAAACTTAAATAAATATGAGTTTCATAATTTTTTGAAGAATTCTGGAATTAAATACAGATTTTTACAAATAAGTGTAATCAGAAAATCATACAGGGTTAAATATTTAATAAAATATTGATATCTAAATTTTGTAAAATCTAAAAAATAATTATTGAAATTATAAAATCATAAAACTAATTTTAGAGACAATCCAAATATCTACGGATTTAAAATTGTAATAAAATCACCTTTTAAAAATAAAACAGAACAGTAGAACAAAATTTTTAACTGCACATTCCAATCTTTTACACCAATAAATCATAGACAAATAGTATATACCAACACACTGCTGTCAAAACCAAGACACATATTTTATTTAATAATTTCCATAATATTCACATATTTAAATAATTCAAAAATACACGAGTCGTTATATCCTTCCCCCCTTAAAAAGATTCTGTCCTCAGAATATGGTCTAATTACACAAGTGAGGATATTTGTCAAGCATATCTGACTCTAGTTTCCAAGTAGACTCTTCTACTCGAGGATTTCAAATGTACTTATAGATATACACTCATTTCCAATGACTCGCCTTTAACGATCAAGAATTTGGATTGATCACTATATGCAAAACAAACTTGGACAAGAGTCCATTGGCTCCTAATCAATCACTTAATTCGAATCAGATAATTATCGTTTTAACATTGACAGGCAAAACACATTATATGTACATACTGTTGTGACGGTAACATCAACTCATGAGCAACTTTATCTATATTTATCAATATTCCGAGATTGGTTCACTAATTTTAGGACTTAACCTGTCCCTTCTACTTAGACTTATCCAGTCTCTTTCAAAATGAAACTTGTACTAACACTACTGGTCCCATTTCTATACTCATATTCTCTCTTGATACAATTTTTCCTTCTTTCTTTGTCTACTCTGAGCTGCTTGACCCAATATTCCTACGCTCTTGGTGTGCTGAATTAACTTAGAATTTGACAACTTTCTTTCTCCCACTTTATCTCAATAAAAATGGGGACCTACACTTGCGTTCACATAAAGCTTGATAAAATGGCATTCTAAAGCTGACATCGATGATAAATAATCATTCCAGTGTTTTCCTAAAAACTCAATCGCTCAATATATTTTACAGTTCCTGAATCACTTTCGTACTTTGACTCTCCGTTTAAGGATGATAGGCGGTGCTCATTTTCAACTTGGTTTCCAAACATTTGAACATCTCTTACTCTTTTTCATCAGTTAAGGCTGAAAAGTAATCTCATATTTTCAGGTACTGTTATTTTTAAACTTCAGATTTCACTATGTCCAATTTGTTTATTAACTCCTTGGTGATCTTAATTATATCCAATCCTTTCTATCGGCCTAAAACACCCGTTACCATACGGTTTTGCTTAGGTGGTTGTTAATGGATTAATTCAGAATCTTTTTTTAACCTTAGTCAAAATTTCATTCTTGAAGACTTAGCGTATAGTTGCTTTCCTTCTGATCTTTGGAGAAAAATCCTTGGGCATCCCCCGCAGACTTTCTTATTCCTTGGGTAGCTGAGGATGTTATCAATAAATATAGTTTGCTTATCCAAGTACTCCTTTTACGCCACGTTCCTTAATTCCTTATAGCCACCTGATACACTCGTCATTTCACATAATATTACCAGAGCTTGCAATACTCTTAACTCACTTTAATCATAATCTCTGATATTTTCTCAGGTTAGATCTTAAAGTTAATTCTCGAGATATAATATATTGCTTGAATTAGGTCTCGTAGGAAATTAATTCTTTATAAGGGTCACTTATTCTTATTCGTTGTTTTGCTAAACTCCCACTTCACGATTTGCCTCTTATAAAGTCACTTCCTGGATCTGCCTTATCCACTAGGCTTTCCAATACTTCGTCTTAACTCTTTGACATGTCCAACACCTCCTGATATATCTTGAAATTTCCTTCTTATACTTGGTTATCACTATTTTCTTTAAATTTCCATATATATTGGCGTCTCTTCTCTAATTAAATACTTAATATTGTGAATTCCATGTGGGATCTTATTTCTTGATTCTTCTACTTGTAGCATCCAAGTGCTGGAAGAAAATCTGGAGATATCGTGATCGTTCTCCTGGGCGCATAAATTTCCTTTTTCTAACTACTAACATCGTGATCCATTATCTTCTCTTGAAATTTTATCTTTCCCTTCACAACTTCAACTGAAAGGTCATACTATCCATCTTTCTTCCTTTTGGATTATGAACTTTAGCTTCCAATTCCAACTTCGAGAATCCTAAAGTTAATCCTTCTGGTATAATCTCTATGTTCGTTCTCTCCTTTTTGTTTATCGCTTGCCACTACATCTATTTTTCTCGTGAATACTTACTTTAAACTCTTATGGTCCGTAGCTCTTACAACTTTCTCCATACATATCATGTCTCCCCATTTTTCAAAACAAATATTATTACTGTTAGCCCTAATGATGAGTAGGATACTTCTGCTCATAATATTTCGGTTGTCTGGGTGCATATACAATAACTTTATTATACCGCATCAATACACATCCTACTCCCTTATGAGAAGCATCACTATAAACTACCAAATCTCCTTGATACTTTCAAAATGATAAAACAGGTGATGTAACCATTCTTTCACTTAACTCTGTAAAACTTTCTTTACCCTTCTTTACTTCATATAAACTTCTTACTTTTGTTGGTGTTTCTGGTCTCTTTTAATTCATAGTAACTTTAACTTCTGCTGAATCTCTTTTGATCTTTTCTACATTGACTATTTATGCTAAGAACTATATTTCTTACAACTTCTTTCTTCTCCAACTTCCCAGTTATCATTAAATGCTTCGCATGGTCCTCCGTTGACTTTAAGTATCACAACTATAGCTTACTCGGATATTCCTTAAAGGTGTTGTCCATCTAGTTCAAATAATACTGGTATATTGGTTAATATAGATGATAATATGAGAACAATACTTAGTTCTGAAAATTATCCTTGATACATCCATAGGTTTAATCTTCAATTGGTGAAATATCAAGTCTTAAATCAGTCTTATAAAAGTACTTTGCTTCATTCGTTTGATCAAACAAATCATTGGGTCAAGGTAACAGATATTTGTTCTTGATAGTAAACTTGTTGAGCTCTTTCTAGTCCATGCATAATCACATACTTCCATCTTTCTTATTAACATTTAATACCGGTGCATCTTATGGGGTACACTAGGTCTAATCGCTTCTTTTTCTAGCATTTCTTGCATTTACTTTGCTAACTCCTTCACTTTAACTGGCGCCATTCTGTGTGGGGCCTTGGACACTGGCTTCATTTCAGGTGCTAAGTCAGTCACGAACTCAATTTCTATATCCGAAGGAAATGTTGATAACTCATCCAAAAACATATCTTGAAACTCCTTAATTACTATAAAATCTTCATACTTTGTTTGCTTCCGACTTTTGTGTATTCCATAATCACCATAATGCTCATATCTTGATCACCGTAATCATCATTAACACATTCGTTACCTTCTTTCATCTTCTGAACCTCCTCACCTTCTCATTTGGCATCCTCAGAATTATCTTTTCGTCACGACGGTCTGTATGGACATCACGCTTTAGTAGTCAATCCCTTCCTTAGAATAATATCAAATCTTCTTACCTTCCAGGATATCAATTCTACACAACTTATTGCCAAGAATTTCAATTTCAACATTGGTACTCACTTATTTAACAACTACACGTTCTTGACTTGCTAATCCTTTCATCACAATCTTATCAATTCAACAGGGTAATTCATCTTATCAACAAAACTTTGAGAGATAAACAATTAAGTTTCTCCCACATCTTTTAATACTTTAACGCATAAGGTATTCACCTTGATCATTCATATCATCACGTCCGTATTCTGAATAACATATTTCACAGGAAAATCGCGTATTCTCGTTCTGGAAAACATATTCCTTATTGGAGTAGATTCCCTTGATTCTTAGTGGATTCTTCACTGGGACTAGTGATTTGCAATCCTTGCAAGGTGCCCTTATTTCCTTCCCGTGCATAAGACGTAGATGGAACTTCGTCCGCTTAATTCAGGATACGTTGATTTCTGTTTGAAAACCTCTTGCATAGAACGACAGTACAACGAAATGACTAGAAGGATTCAAAGTCCAACAAAATTAGAGTTGAAAAGAAAGAAGAAACAAGGATTTGAATATGAATGAGACAACCACATTGGTACTTAAGATGGCCAGTCTTTCGTACCATATGGCATACAGCATATGATTAGGTGGCGTCCCACCCGACTCTTCATCATTCTGACAAAGTGTCTCACCATAACACTGTTTGTCCCAATCAGAAAGCAAAAATTGAGGGAAATAATTAAATTTGAAAGGAATGCAATATCCTCCTTTTCGATATCATAGAAAGGAGTTTATTTAAGAAAAGAAGTTCATACTTATTTAGGAATCAAAAAGGGAATATACGCTGTAATATTGAAGACAAGAACGATACCATTGGTCACCATCCACATTTCACTTGTATTCATCTTTCGAGCTTGTTCGATCATATCTCCATTGTTTCATATAATAACTTTTAAAAAGTACGTTGAAATGCTTTCGCAAATTAAGCTTTATGGTAGATTCTTACTTGTCACGTCTTGCGTCTTTAACATCACACTTCCACATATAATACTTTAACAACTCGATCATAATGACGTCCCTACTAGACAACCTCGAGTTTCCTTTTTCAATTTAGAATAAACCCGAAGCATTCACCATAGCGATCCTTGTGTTAATAATATTCTTCTTTTAGGAAGTCTGGAAATCTTCTCAATCTCCTTCAGTCATACTCAGACTTCTGTTAGATCAGTGAATTCTTTGAACTTGGATAATCCTGTAATTGGATGAGTAATTGCTCCGTATACTGATTCTGTTGTTAATCTTATCAAACAATATTTGTACCTTTCTGTTGAGAATAACCAACTTCTTCATAATTACGGATCACTTTGTCCTCTAAATTAACAATACTAAGTCGAAACAACATTCTTCCAGATAATCCGGGCTTTCTAACAAACAAGAAACTCAAATAGTAACTTGACAACCAATGTTTAAAAATCATTTTATTCAAAAAGGCTTTTAGAAATTTGTAAAGGAAAATCTTTTTCGAAAACTTGTTTTAAAAGTTTAGAAAATCACAAACCTAGTTGTCCTTACTGTATGAGTTGGTTGTTGTCCTTCCGACTTATAACAAGGTACCATATTAAAGAAATAATTACATAAAAGTTCGTTCACTCCAATCTACCTTTTCTTCTTCATCAGGTCCATCTGCCTTCCTCAATCGATGAAAACTTCAATTATCGTTGCATGTTATCTTATTCATAGCTTCACGTCAAAGCTTCCATAATGGTAATACTCCCAACATTACCGTTGCAGTAGTTAAGTAAAACAGGCCATCCAATAGTCAATAAGTCTATTCCATAGAAAAAAGTTTACTCGTATCACATCACATTACTACTTTACATATCGCATTTATCATATCATCGTCATTTAATTTCACAAAAATCCCAGGTTTATACTTTTCTCTCTTACTCTTTTAAAATTCACCTGGTTCATCCCATACTTATTCACAGGTGACTTAGTCACTAAGGGCTTCTTTTAACCCGATAACAGCTATCCTCTGAAACACTTAAATCTCCTTTTTAAACTTCGTTTCACCTCTATTTATAACTCAAGTGCTCACCATTTACTGTAGCTTTCGAATCCATCCTCGTAGGTACAATCGCTTCATAGGACAAGTTCTAAACTGGGGGTATAGAACATGATGTAGGGTAAACTAAAGAGATACGCTCACAGCCGAATATCCAGTGAAAGAAGAATAAACAGATGGAGGTTCTTGAATAGATAATCTCATATAAAAAAATGGAAAAGTAGCGTCGAATAGCTTGAAGAAGTGCACCCGTTATAACAGAAGGTAGTGCCATTAATGCTGGTGGAGGAACAAGGTGCAAATCCAATCTGAGAAAAGATAATGATCCTCGAACGGAAAGCTCCAACGATCAGATGACACCGGGAAACCAGGATCTGCTATTGCCGTTGTCTGGAAATCACGTCGCAAGCTGAGAATCCCGAATCGCAATACGAACCGTGCCGGAGACCTACTATACCATCGCACTCAATCTCACAACGTCTTATTTTTCTATTTCCTATTCCTAATCCTAACCCTCTACCCAATCCCGAAAATCTAGGCTTGTTTCAGTGACTTATAACCTGTAGCTCTGATACCAACCTGTGACGCCCTCCAAACCCGGGTCAGAAGTTTAGGGGTCCACAACACATTCACAATATATAAACCTGTACATAAAATATTAATTGCAATGACCCTGTTTCACATAACCACGGATCTCAACAGGTCAAAGTATGAAAACAAGCCACAATCTTAACTTTTTATTACAACGTTCCAAATCCCAACTAATTTAACTTACAATTGATAATAAAACATTCTTACAATCTAACTATCTCTATACCGCATGAAGCTTCTGCTAGCTCGATTCAACTCAACTGGAACCTTAGCCCGCACTTTGGACTGAGGAACTTTACTATCATCCATATTCTTTTAAACTGTAAAATATATAAAAGGATCGCAAGGGTGAGCTAACTAGCTCAGCAAGTCATAATAGTGGTAACTGAGATTAAACAATGATCAAATGAGATGATTCAAAGGAATCAAGTTTCTTTTTAACTCATCATTAGAATTGGATATTCATTTTAAGTTTTAAAAAAAAAACAAGGTTAGGCTGCTGATCAGTCACGCACTAACCCCGAGCAAGCACACAGCACTGCTCTAATTACTGGATCCAAGGCACACATTGGCCTAACTTGACCATTGGTATGGTCTGACCACGAATTTGGTCCACATATATAAAAACTATCCAATCCTAAAGCAGTTCAATATGATAAACGATATAATTCAATAAAACAAGTTCATAATCAACGATAGTTAAACACTTGAGTAAAAGCATAAGGAGGTTTATGGATATCTCCAGGGGATTTCAGGGTATGTATAAGAAACGGTTTTCGATTTGTACAAGCATCCAGTATTAGGTCAGAAATGATTTTTCAAGGTATAGTTCTTTGATATTATAAAGAATGGTTGTAGTATAAAAGTTTCTGTGTTTTCAAACAATTTTGTTGCAGTGTTTGGTGTTCGGTAGTTATACCTTTGGGGAGTAGTATCATATTGGTGTGATTTGATATTTGAGGATCAACAAAGGATGGTTTACAAAGAATAAGGCTTACCGCTCAAAATCAAGAAAGAATCAGGGTTCAAGGGTAAGTAGTTTAAAACACTTGCATTATAAAACAAGAGTTATGTTTAATAATAACAACATGTTATGAAGCAGTTCGAAAACATTGGTAATATGTCTTGAAGAAAAGTTCAGAAATACTTTCCTTACAAGGCTTTACAACTATTACTGATCAACTCTGAACCGACTCTGCCGCTCAGGCTTTAATGTCCAACCACTGGATTACATTAGATTCGACTCCGACGCTCAAGTTTTCTGTTGAAACTCTATTGCGCTCGTCGACTGACTACTAAGTCATCTCTAGTCCATCGTCCACTTTCAGGTTCCCGATTATAACCTACAGGGTTGAAATACCCTACGTTAGACGTCTAAGTATGCTTAACATATCCTTAATAACACATCTACCCATTCGATATCAAATCCTGACTCGTAATTATATGGATTATAATATCACGTACAATAATTAGGGTTCACAATCTCGCAAATCAGTTCGGTGTTTGTTTTTAGAAAATACGTATACTTGTCATTTTATGAAATTAGGGTTATTGAGTTTTACCAAAACATCCACCACAACGTACAATCACGTTCCGCACAGAATATATATATACTTATTTATACTCGTTCGACGTTTCGATAAATGCAGGGTATGTCTCGAATTTCTGAATTTAATTTCCAAAAGTTCGGGCAGCACTTCCACTGTTTATCGGCCTACCCGTCGAACAACTCGACGTCAAATCACAACAAACAATCCAACAATTTATTCCATCAATACAACCGAAATCCATTTCGCAAATCCCAAACACCGATTTAACCAATTAATTATTATTATTATTACATCTTATATTTATATTCGTATTTATTTATTAACTTGTAGGACTCAGAACAACGTCATCACCGTTCACCGTCCGCTCATCGAAATTCATCGCGGACGGCGGTAAAAAATTTGTCGGTGCCCGATTAATTTCGGGTTTCCATACAAATTTGCACCGATTAATTTAACAATTTAATCGCACAAAATACCAATTAATCACTCAGATTTTCAGAAGATAAATAAATAAATAAAAACACCACACGCACGCGCGTGTACTGTCAACATAGAACATGGCAGCCAAAAACGAAGACACAGCCATCAGAAAACAGCCGGAATCATGCAACAAACTGGAACCAGTACACACAACGCACACACCCACACACAGTAACACACACATCACAACAGCGCACGTCCATTCGCCCCTCCGGTCACCTTGCCGGATATTTAAAACGGCGGCAACCAGAAAAGAAAAAGGCAGCACACGAACCGGAACACCGCCAAACACATCATACATGACTGATTACACACCTATACCCACACAGATATGTATAACAGCCAACGAAGCGTAAGCAATTGAACCGAGGAACATCACCGTGGCCGGAAAACGGCGAATCGCCGGAAACAGGGGCGACAGAAAACAGAAAACGAAGGGGAGTGAAAGAAAAGGAAAAGAAGAGGGAGAGATATGAGAGTGATTATAGAGAGTCGAGAGAGAGAGCATGGAGATTGAGCAATGAGAGAGATGAAACAGAGGTGTGGGTTTGTGGGTGTTTATCTATTTTTTTTATCTCTTTCTTCTGCTTACCCAAAGGTCTGCCACGTAGCTGTTGCTTAACAAAAACGAAACACGTGTACCAATTAACACCTGAGAGCTTAATTATGTACCGCATTTTGCAATTTATCGAACCAAGGTGCAACTAAGATAATATCCAAAATTTACGAAAATAGTCTTAAAATATCATAAATATCCCGAAGTTTGTAAAAACATAAATTTCGTAATTTTAGAATAATTTCTGAAATACAATTTATATCCGCTTTTATCAATTAAACGAATCGACGCGCGGGTAAAATTAATCCTGAAAATTCCCAAAATAATTTTAAAATTCTAGAAATATTCCAAACTTAAATAAATATGAGTTTCATAATTTTTTGAAGAATTTTGGAATTAAATACAGATTTTTACAAATAAGTGTAATCAGAAAATCATACAGGGTTAAATATTTAATAAAATATTGATATCTAAATTTTGTAAAATCTCAAAAATAATTATTGAAATTATAAAATCATAAAACTAATTTTAGAGACAATCCAAATATCTACGGATTTAAAATTGTAATAAAATCACCTTTTAAAAATAAAACAGAACAGTAGAACAAAATTTTTAACTACACATTCCAATCCTTTACACCAATAAATCACAGACAAATAGTATATACCAACACACTGCTGTCAAAACCAAGACACATATTTTATTTAATAATTTCCATAATAATCACATATTTAAATAATTCAAAAATACACGAGTCGTTATATGCAACAAAAGAGAGAACAAGAGAGAAATGCAGGTACAGGAGCTATAACGATGGATGTTATTGCTACTGAGTTAATGAATGTCCAGGATGCAGACATGGATGGACTATCTCAGCAATCTCAAGCTGTTATAGATTCCACCTCCCTTGATGCTGAGGTATTTACTCACCCTGTTCCAGCTTATCAACTTCTAGCTGAATAGGGCAAAAAAAATGCAGAAAGGATGCTCAATTTGGTGCATACCACTCAGTCAATGCTAAGAGCTAAGGATGCCATCACAGCTTTGCCCTCTACAGCTGGTGATGTTGATTATGAGATTGGTGGTTCAACAGATTTATTTGAAAATGAAGGTGGAGATAGTGAAGAAGAGCCATTGGACATAGGGGGAGAAGTAGGTTCCAGTTCAAGATCAGGCATGCCATCATGGGCTTTTCAAAACATTGTGATGAACACTACTTCAAAATAACCCTGATCCAATTCATAAATCAGACAAATTCTGCTCTTCAAACACTACAAATGCCAACACCAAGAAGCTCCTTCAAGCACATCTTGCTTCTCTGTAACTACAACAGATTCAAGGCTTCCAACATGCTAGAAATGTCAACACCATCAAGGATGATATTGATGAGATGAAAAAGGCTATTTCTGACAAGATGGACTCTAAGCTTCCAGAAACTACAATGCTTGATATCAAGAGACAACTCAGGAAAAAATCTGATCTTGCCTCCAATATAGATGCCTTAGATACAAGAATGTCAGCTATGGAAGCATCTCTAACAGCCATTCATCTTCATCAAGGTCAACAAATAGACTTGTTTCAGAAACTGGTGGCTGCCCAAACCTCCTCCTCTACTCAACTTGATGATAACAAAAAGGGGGAGAAAGGACCAAGTGAGGGGGAGAAGCTTCAAATTCAAATCAGTAAAGTAATTATGCCTATAATTGCTTTCACCAAGCCACCAATTACAGACAGTATTGATCTGATCAATGAAGTAGCAACCAATTTAAGAGCAGCTGAAAAGGAGCAGCTAAAACTAATCAACTGGGAGAAGATTGATGAGGACATACAAAAGAAGTTTGGGCTAGTAAATAAGCTAGAAAAGTCAGCCATTCATCACTCTCAAGTCAGACAAATCCCTGTAAATGAAATGAGCATGAACTATCTGGAAAGGGGACAACCATCCTGCATCAAATCTTTAAAGGCTGAAATAATTCTGAAGCCAAGGGTAAACTATCCAAAATCTTCATTAAAGAACCCTTTGGATACAGTGTATGAGACACCTAAGCCTGATGAGAAGAAACTGTTATCAAGGTCAATTGCCTTCTACAAGGATCCAGCTGATTCAGCTTCAAAAAGGAGGATTGCTAAAGTTTTCAGGAATGGGAAAGAAATTTGTGTGGTGGCTGGACATCCTCAATTTGCTCAAGAAAACAGAGAAGAAAAGGCAAGATTAAAGCAGGAAAAGAAGCAAGCTATTCTAGATGCTAAAAAGGCTAAACAAAAGAAAGAGCAAGCTGCTATCTTGGCCAAGCTACAAGCTGTGAAACCAACACAACAGATTCCTGCTCAGCCATCTGAAATCACTGAATCTCAAGATCCAAAGAAGCAAGTCGAATCACAACAGAAGAAATCTCAGAGATATAAGGAATTGGCTAAAAGAACCAAAATAAAATTGAACTTTGTTGGTAAGGAATTGGAGGAACAGTTTCCCAAGGAATCCACTCCAACTACAACTCAAGTATCAAAACCCTCCGTGGTATTTGAAGATATCAAGGCGGTGGATCCTTACAGGAACATTCATGGTGAACCTATTGTGCCTAAGGATAAACCAATATACTGGGAGAGCCTACCAATTCCTGAATTCAATATGCCAATCCTTAACAAGCCAAAGATAACAAAGTCAAGAGCAGTCAAGAAAGTGAAGTTGTCACCCCTCAAATCCAAATCTCTAGTAAAAGCTCAATCTAAAGTCAACAAGGGAGATTACATATACTTGTGTGACATCAAGGAATTCTCTGATCTAAATCTCTACCTAGATGAACTAGATGAAGTGGGAGAGATTGATGCATACAAAAATCTACCTGAAATGTTAGTTTTTAAGTACAAGGGAGGAAATGAGATTCAATGGCCACTTCACAGGATCCTTCAAGAAAGCTAAGCTGTACTGATAAAGGTTTATTCTGAAAGAGATATGTCCTAAGTCCAATCACGTATGAGGATTTAGGAATAACTTTTATGTAATCTGTTTTGATTTCATTGATATTAATAAAAGACTTGTTTTGTTTTTATTACGGGCTCTATCTATTTAAGTGTTTAAATAAGATATACCATAGTTTAGAGTAAAGCTTTTTATGGATTATGATGAGATCATAATAGTGAGACCTAAAAGATGATAACTCTAAACTTAAATAGTTCCTGGTCATAGGATTACTAACTGGTAATTAATAATCCGCAAAGATTGGTACATACTATGCTTGCTCCCTTCAGGAGGATGTCTGTTTGTGTGGTGACACTATAGCTAGTATGTAGGTGCTTATCAGGGAATAAGTTCACTGAACATGACTCGATAAGTTGAACAACTAATGAAGATTACTCACGTGTCAATAGTTATTCACTAAGTGATAGTTGTACAAGTGTCCTTAGACTTGAGATCGTTAAAGGTATCTTATATATAATGAACTCTGCTTTGGTTTAGTCCTTAGTCTCAAGAACATCCATTAGGTCTATTCTGGGCATAGGGATTTGTGTATAGAAATAGTTAACGTCAATAGAGGATCTACCCCTTCCAGTATAAGAAGAGAATATCCTATGTTATTCTTAGTATGCGAGTTCTGGAATCTCTGGCCAGAGTGTATGAAATTAGAAAGGAGTTTCTAATTTGTATTAATATGAACTTTGCATTATGAATAAGAAATCATATGATTAAATTTGATAGGCTTGACACGAGATCCATGCCTTGTATTTATTCGGGATATTATAAGGGTAGAAGGAATTCATTGTACGGTAACTAGTCACTGACAGGTTCTTGATATTCTAAGCAGTGAATTCATATTATCCGGATAGTCGCGATATGTTGAGAAGCATCACTCACGATGTAGAATAAATATAATTAATCAGTTAATTATATTTAGTGAATTTTAGTATTCATGTAAATAATTAATAAAAGTTTATTATTATTTATTTCTACTACCGGCATAATATTGAACCTACAGGGTCACACCATAAAAGAATATTTTCTTTGATGAAATAATGAGAGAGAGAATTATTTTCTAAATAGTTAAGAAAAAGAAATAATGATTAAAATAGTTTTAATTATTATTAAAGCATTTTATGAAGATAAAATGTGGGGGTTAATATATATAAAGATATATTATAAAACCCTAGGAGAGCCCTATAAATAGAATGAGATGGATGGCTCATTCAATTGACACACAATTTTGGTTTTGTGAAAACCCTAGCCTCCATCTTCTTCGTCTCTCTCTTTCTCTCCCAAAAACTCCATTTTTATAAAAGCTCAGTTTTATAAAAAGGTTCATCGAAGAGGATCGTTCTTGGTGGATACCGGTAGAGTGCTTCACACACTGAGGAGCAACTGCTAGCACTCCAATTTTATAAAGCTTCGATTCATGAGGTATGGTTTCGATTCCTCAGTTTTTCCCTTTAATACATTTTTCTATATGTACGGTATATGGTTTTTACGAAATAAATGTTATTTCACGCTTCCGCTCATCCATAAATTCCTTCATTAGTATCAGAGCTAGGTTCTGCATATAGAGATTCATATAAAAAATTTCAGATTTTTTTATGCATGTTTGGATTTATTATGATTTTTGCAAGTTTATTTAGATTTAATTATGAATTAATTCAAAATAATTTTTGCATGAGATTTTGACTACTGATCTGGGTTCTACAAGTGTTGTAGATTGTCTGGGTATTTTTTTCATAATTTTGTGATGTGTAGATTATTTGTTATGAATTTTTTAAAATTGTTTGAATTAAAAATTCATGAAATAATTTTGCATGTGAATAATTATGATTAAAATTTGCACAAGGACCCATGGCTGATTTGGTATTTTTCTGCTACTCCCTGATTTAAGAAATTATATTATTTTGATTTTTATTAATTTATTAATTAACTGTTAATTAATTTATTAATAATAAAATTAAAATAATAATAATATTAATAAAGAGTTATTAATAAGGGAGTAAAGGGAAAGGGGGTTACATCTCCTAATTGTAACAGCAGCAAAAGGAAACGGCAGGAGAAGAAGAAACAACAAAACAAAAAAAAAACCTGCTGCTGCTGTAACGGTCAGGTGCGGGCGCGTGAGACGCACGCGCGGGGGGTGTTGCGCATTCCCGGAATGCGTTACACCCTGTTGCGCATTTCCGGGATGCGTTAACCCTTTAATGGCCTAAAAGGGCTGTAACGCATTACCAGAATGCGTTACAGGGATTGTAACGCAATCCTGTAATGCGTTACAGCCCATCTGTCCTTTTAAAATTTGATTTTTGGGAGTTTCGTAACTCCGTTTTGGGCGTGCAATATATCATTGGATTCGTTTTTCTGAGACGGATCTAATGGAGTGGTCAAATATTTTTTATATAAAAGTTTTTGAACTGTTTATATTCTCGAAAGTATTTTAAAGCATGTTTTAATTATTTTAATTGCTTTTAAATGCTATAATAAATCCATACATCATTATATCAATGTGTGACATGATATTAATTGCATGCTTACTTGTTTATTTATTTTTATATATGAGATATATGCCTGTGTTTACCATGCGATGATAGATTTAGGTGAACTTAAATCAATATAAGGCGTGCTCTAGAAAATCTAGAATAGGAATCGTTTCTTGCCTTAACAATAATATTATGAATACAATCATGAGATTCTTGTGTTTATGAAACACGTAATTAAATATGAATTTTCAATTTTGAGAGAAAGGATGATTCTGTCAACAACAAATTTCTATTTGTAAAAAAGGGTTATTAAGTGACGCCTCTTGACAATGCTCCACCCGATCTGGGAATCATCTGATTATCGATTATTGATTTGAAATATTTAATTTAAAAGGAAGAATCTCTTTATAATATGATTATGATTGTAACGTAATATAATCCCTCTAAAATTAAATAATATCAAGTAGTAATTGGCCAATAACACAACGGGCTTGTGTCGGTCATAGCCTTCCAACATGATAGAAAGTGGTTCTTATTTTTAAATCATTGTCGTTTCGTGCTACAGCCGAGGGCTTTGATTTCGAAATAAGAAATACTTGTCTATTACATAGAGATGTGTACATTGAATTAGAATCTAAAGGTCGTTACATGCTACAGCCGTGGGCCGTTGGAGACTGATTCAATTGTACGAAATGTTGGGTTAGACTTGAATTAGAATATTGAGTTTGTCGTGCTACAGCCGTGACTCAATTATTCAAGAGGTTAAAGTTATATTAGGGAATAACATAAGATGTAATTGACAAGAGTTGTCTGCCTATTGAACATCATATGACGTTTCGTGCTACAGCCGAGGTTGTGTAATGGAATGTAGGATCCCTATTCCCACTAGCATTATGAATGCCTAATTTTCACTTAGGGGGTGTATAAATTAGATAAACTAGTGGGAGCCACTTATGAATAAAGACCCGATTCATATAGTGTTTTGAAATGAAATTGAATATTTGCTAATTGTTGTTATGTGTTTATCATTTACAGATTTACTATATTCGTTATGTCTTCTGCACTATCACTCCGGAGTATACTAGATGCTCACAAGTTGACTGGTCCTAATTTTGCTGACTGGCTTCGAAACTTGAGAATTGTTCTCAGGGTGGAGAAGCTGGAATATGTGCTTGACTCACCTAAGCCTACTGAACCTGCTAACGATGTATATAATGATGAACATGTTGTGTATCGTAAGTGGATAGATGATGCAAATGTTGCTCAATGCATCATGCTAGCTTCCATGAACATTGAGCTACAGAAGCAGCATGAGCATATGGATGCTCACACTATCCTTATGCATCTACAAGAGTTGTATGATGTGGCAGGGAGGATAGCTCGATATGAGATATTGAAGGAGCTGTTCGGTTGTAGGATGTTTGAGGGATCATCCGTGAATGACCATGTACTTAAGATGATAAATTTGATTGAACGTCTTGGACAACTTGGTTTTGCCATGGATGGGGAGCTGAGCCAAGACTTGGTCTAGCAATCACTTCCGGGTTCGTTTTCGCAGTTTGTTGTGAACTTTCACATGAATAAGCTGGATGTCAGCCTGGCTGAACTCCACAACATGTTGAAGACTGCGGAATCGAATTTTCCCCCTAAGAAGAGTTCTGTTCTTCTAATTGGTGAAGGTTCTAATCCTAAGAAAAGGATGAGAAACCCTTCCAAGAAGAAGAAAGTAGGTGAAGAAAAGCCGGTTCCACCAAAAGCTGAAGACCCCAAGGGCAAAGTTGTTTGCTTTCACTGTAACAAGGTGGGGCACTGGAAGAGGAACTGCAAGGTTTACCTTGCAGAGTTGAAGAAGAAGAAGGGGAGTGAGACTACCGCTTCTGATTCAGGTATATTCATGATAGAAATGAATATGTCATTAAGTTAAATTTCTACTTGGGTATTAGATACCACCTGTGGTTCTTACATCTGCAATTCGTTGCAGGGACTAAGGAGAAGTAGGACTCTTGAGGAAGAGGAGGTGATTCTACTAATGGGAAATGGAGCAAGAGTTGCTGCTGAAGATGTAGGATCATTTCATTTACATATGCCTACGTGTTAGGGCAAAATCACGCACTAATATTCACGCAAGTATACGCGTTCGCAAGTAATATAGAATACTTTCTAATTCGTTCCCTCAGAGACTCAGACTAAGTTATTGTCTAATTTAACTCACTCACCAATGTATGATTACTTCTCAATGTTAAGATAATAACACTTAAAATTGTTGATTAAATATTAACTATAATTAACTACTTAATTAACCACTTAACTAACACTGCAATTTATCAATAATAAAACACTCATGAGATCACAACTTCATTATTACTTCCTTCTATAGCCATAGTTATTACCTTTAGCATGTGACAGTGATGATATTAATCGAATAACACAAAACTGATAAAAGCCAACTTTCATTGTACTAATACCATTCTACCAAACATCCACAATTAAGATAGAAATTGAATAGTCATCAATTATGTTGAGTTCCTATATGTCTACAGAAATTGACAACACAACGATTTAAGCACAAGTTATTCCTTTTGATTACATAGGGCAAATAAAACTGTTAGAGTTACCCACTAATCATGCACAATGTACATGAACCTATGCTAGCATGGCAAGTTCTAAATCTCAAGATCCACTGTCGCTTCACAAGAGATTAACACCCTATCTTATATGTTCGCGACGCACATAAGACGAATACGCACAACCAATACTAGATATCATGCAATCATCACACACTAAAGTATTAAACAATTAACTAAAGAATTCCATAATAAATCCGTTGCAACCCCACGATCACGATTAGCCCATAATAGAACTTATCGCCATCATGGGTTCATATGTAATCATGATAAACGAACACAAGAAAATAACAACTAAACTAATTATATTAAAACAGAGTACGTCACAAGAGTAAATAAGTCAAAGCAAGAAAACTAGCATCCAACGTTACAACGAAACAAGAATCACAAGAATATATGCTTCCTCCTCGTTGCTGTGTGCTAAATCGGTCTTCTTCCTTATCTCCTTCGCTTCTTGCAAAACACAATCTAAAACATAATCCCTTCTTAATACTCTGTGAAAAACGTCTCAAATCTACTTATATAATAGTCCCATAAAACTCAGATTACATAGAAGTTGGAAGCCAAACAGAAGTAGAACTCTAAAACAATATATTATTTTCCCCGACCCTGCGCGGCCGCTCAGCATTTCTGCGCGGGCGCGCAAGGCTGCTGCGCGGCCGCTCAGCATTGCTGCGCAGGCGTGCAGGACCCTACTGGAAAATTTCCAGGTTTGCTCCTTTTCTTCGCCGTAATCTGCCCGTTCTTTTCCTCTCGCAATGGTGAACACATGCCAAGGCTTATTCTTGATGATTCCTCCTCCGAAATGCAACTAATACCCTGAAATGCATAAACACTAGAAAAACGCATCAAATTCACAAAATACTTGATTTCAAGACACCAATTTAAGCCATTTTAAGACGTTCTAAGTGGTATAAAATGCCACTTATCACACCCCCAAACTTAAATCGATGCTTGTCCTCAAGCGTCACAGACTCAAAAACAAATAAAAATATGCATGAATGCAATCTATATGAAAATGCAACGATCCCCCTTACTACAATTAACCAACCAAATTGTCACGTATCAACGAATGCAGTTAGACACTAAAGATCAAGAAACTCATGCAAACGGACATACCGCCAGAAACGTGGTGTGTGCAAATGCTTAACAGATATGCTTCGGAACTAGACCAATTACTATGACTAGACTTTCCTCAAGACAATCCTACGATTATACAAAGAACAAAAATTCTAGGCACAAAGTGATATACAACACTACAAGAACTTTAGAGCTTACTACGGAATCGTGCTTTTTATTTACAACGCAAATTCTTATTTGACCGTGCAGTGAGTGAGGTCTACAAAAGACTTATACAATGGTATCTATGTAACGAGCGTTAGGTTAGCGGATCCCAGACTCTAAAAGCCTTAGGTCACTAGGCACAAAGTCCCCTAAGAACTTAATAACTCGAATACCAAAGAGCCCACTCTTGATCAATTACGCAATTTTTTTTTTTTTTTACTCTGAGCAAGTGCGTTTCGCTCCATCTTGCTCAACCCTAGACTACTCGCATAACATACGAGCCGGCTACTAGCCATTTGACGCCTAGCCACAACTAGCAACAAATTCCATTTTTACTCCATTTTTTTTTCTTTTTCATGCCTTTACCACTAAGAACCTATTATCAAATTCTAAGCATAATAAATAGATTATCCTCGAAAATAATCAGATCATAACAACAATCTAGTCCTTCAGCATTCTCTAAGACTTAGTGACAATACAAGTGCTTCTAGCATGCATATCAACCTACACAACTTAATATCACTTTAATGCTATCACTACACTCGCATCAATATCACAATTCAGTCGATAAATCATTGCAAAAGGGATCATGGTATATGCATGAGCTATATGATATGACAACAAATAAAGCTATATAAAAAAAACTATATGGCAAAAATTATGCAACTATATGAACTAACTATCATGAATATGCAACTATATGACACACACAAAATATTCCTTAACTACCACCCCCAAACTTAAAATCTTCACTGTCCCCAGTGAAGGTAGTAGAAAGGAACACAGGGTATACCTACTCGGAGTCATCATCATCATCACCCTCAGTGGGTGGAGTATCAGGCGGCGGGTATGTAGAGTCCTCACCAAAAACTGGCCACTGGATATCAGCTCCAAGGCCTCGAAAAGCAGTCCCTAACGCAAGGGTGAGCTCCTGAGCAAACCTGCTCTGCGTCTCATACATGGCATCCATCCGCCGTGAAAGCCTCCTATACTGGGCATCACCCATCCCAGCACCCTCCTGAGCTCTCGAAGAACTAGCCTCACCACGCCCTGGCCTGGCCATAGTAGCACCTCGTGCTGGACGCCCTCCTAGAAGACGATAACCCAGCCCATGCTCCTCAGGCTCACCACCGGTCCACTCCTGCATCCCATTCAGAGTGCCAGAATCTATCGGAGCTGCTGGCAACTGCAACTGCTCATGAGCCGGCCAGTTCACTCCTACAGCACGGCATAGCTTTGTAACCGTGGATGCATAAGGGATGTTCATATGCTTTGCTCCCCTCAAAAACTTTAGAATTCCTTGGTAGATAAACTCACCAAGGTCCACATAGTATTCCTCATTCAGAATTCCCCACAATAACTGTGCTCTCTCAACTGTGACCTCGTGTGCATGTGAAGAAGGCAAAATATTAGCACATATAAATGCGTTCCATGCACGAGCATACCTGTTCATGGCGATCGCCGGAAAGTGACGATACTCATTATTGGCTGGACTGCGGTTCCAAACTGTGCCCGGTCGACAGAGAGTCGCACAAATCAAATCCAAGTCAAAATCCTCAGCAGTCTTTTCATTCCAGTTCTCCTCCTCGGGCTTCCTCTCTCGCTGTCCAATCACTCGGCGAATCGCCGCAGGATGATAATCAACCGTCAGCCCCCGAACTACAGAAAACCCATTCTTTTCAGCCTTCGCGTTCGCGTAGAACTCGCGAACAACACTCATCGGTACTGCTTCGGGTGACTCACAAAAAGCTATCCACCCCTTCTCTGCAATCATGGGCAACAACTCACCATCCCTCCCTGATGGTAAAAACCCCCTCTCCTTCAGAATCGGCTTCCCCAACAGCCTAGTGTACTCCTCCTCCGCGGCTCTGTCAGTTAACCGAGGCCTCACAGCAGTACCCCTTGATGAATCAGCAGTAGGAACTGTGCTGCTGCTGTCAATAGTGCGTGCTCTCTTGGGTGCCATTGATTTGTGAATAAAAGTGTGTAAGAACTGATTTTTGATGTTTATGAGAGGGTTTAAGTGTAGGAAGTTGTGGGAGATATGTAGGATACGTGTATGTATATATAGGGTGTGGAGTAGGTTAAATTAGATTAGGAGTGGGGTTGAGGGATAAAATCATGGGGTAATGGGAAAAGAATTCGTGGGTTTATGGGCTGTAATGGGTGTTTATGTTTTTGTTTTTTTTTTTTTTCTGAACTGTAAAAAAAAAAAATTTCTGGAACTCGACCCCTGCGCGGCCGCTCAGCATTTCTGCGCGGGCGCGCAGCAAGCTGCGCGGCCGCTCAGCATAGCTGCGCGGGCGCGCAGAGGGTCTCTGGAATTTTTTTTTTTCAGCCCCTGTTTTCTGATTTTTTTGTGTTTTTGGATAGGTTATTAACTTCTAAGGGTTCCTGTAACAACAATTCATGGGTTGCCTCCCACGCAGCACTTCTTTTTCGTCATTAGCTTGACGTTCCGTTCCTTTCTCACGTAGTCAACAAAATGGCACTAACCACCTCTCGGTTTGCCATGTCCCCATAGTAGTGCTTCAACCGCTGACCGTTAACCTTGAATGCTTGGTCCGAATCATTCTCAAAAATTTCCACCGCTCCATGTGGAAACACAGTTTTGACAATAAAAGGTCCAGACCACCTTGATTTCAACTTCCCAGGAAAAAGTCGGAGCCGAGAGTTGAATAACAGAACTTGTTGCCCTGGCAAAAACAACTTAGGATGTAGCTTCCTATCGTGCCACCTTTTCACCTTTTCCTTATACATTTTGTTATTCTCGTACGCTTGAAGTCGAAATTCATCAAGTTCATTAAGCTGAAGCATTCTTTTCTTACCAGCTACATCTAAATCCAGGTTCAATTTCTTCAATGCCCAGTAGGCCTTATGCTCAAGCTCCGCCGGTAGATGACATCCCTTACCGTACACCAACTGAAACGGTGACATCCCAAGTGGAGTTTTGTATGCTGTTCTGTAAGCCAAAACAGCTTCATCGAGCTTTAAAGACCAATCCTTCCTTGATGGACAAACAACCTTCTCTAGAATGCGCTTTATCTCTCTGTTAGACACTTCCGCTTGACCATTTGTTTGCGGATGATAGGCAGTAGCTACTCGATGATTCACATTATAACGCTGCATCATAGAAGTGAACTTACGGTTGCAAAAATGCGATCCTTCATCACTTATGATTACCCGAGGTGTTCCAAACCTTGTGAAAATTTGCTTATGAAGAAAATTTAGCACTGCCTTTGCATCATTTATTGGTAAAGCTTTAACTTCGACCCATTTGGAGACATAATCGACTACCAGCAAAATGTACTGATTATTGCAAGACGAGATAAAAGGCCCCATGAAATCGATTCCCCATACATCAAAGACCTCGACTTCAAGCATCACATTTAATGGCATCTCATCCTTCCTTGACAAATTTCCCACTCTTTGGCAACGATCACACCTTAAAACAAACTGATGAGCATCCTTGAACAAGGTGGGCCAGAAAAAACCTGCTTGCAGAATACGAGCTGCCGTTTTCTCACCTCCATAGTGTCCACCATAAATCGTGGCATGGCAGTCTCGTAATATCCCCTCCGTCTCACAGAACGGGATACATCTCCTGATGATCTGGTCAGCTCCCTGTCTAAACAAATATGGTTCATCCCACATATACCACTTCACCTCATGCAGAAACTTCTTCTTTTGTGCGGATGTCAAATTGGGAGGCATTATATTGCTGACAAGATAGTTTACAATATCTGCAAACCATGGTTCTTCCTCCTGAATTGCAAACAACTGCTCATCCGGAAAAGATTCATTGATTAACGTCCTATCTTGTGAAGTAGAATCGGGATTCTCCAACCTAGAGAGATGGTCAGCTACTTGATTCTCGGTACCTTTTCTATCTTTGATCTCTAACTCAAATTCCTGAAGTAAAAGCACCCAACGAATGAGTCTCGGCTTCGAATCCTTCTTAGAAACCAGATAGCGAATAGCTGCATGATCAGTGAATACTGTCACTTTCGTACCAAGCAGATAAGATCGAAATTTCTCAAAGCCAAAGACTATAGCCAAAAGCTCCTTCTCAGTAGTGGTGTAGTTCAATTGGGCCCCATTTAAAGTCTTACTCGCATAGTAGACCACATGGAAGAGATTTTTCTTGCACTGTCCCAGAACTGCACCTACCGCATAGTCACTCGCATCACACATCATCTCAAACGGTTCTGTCCAATCTGGTGCTGTAATAACTGGTGCCGTGATCAAACTCTCCTTGAGAGTCTCGAATGCTGCCAAACATTCATCATCAAATTTGAAAGGCACATCTTTCTCAAGTAAATTGCACAATGGCTTAGATATCTTTGAAAAGTCCTTGATGAATCGCCGATAAAAACCCGCATGACCGAGAAAACTACGGATTCCTTTCACTGAATTAGGTGGGGGAAGATTTTCAATGACTCCCACCTTAGCCTTGTCCACCTCCAGACCTTTGCTAGAGACCTTATGCCCAAGGATAATGCCTTCACGCACCATAAAATGACATTTCTCCCAATTAAGCACCAAATTAGTTTCCACGCATCTTTTGAGTACGGCGCGCAGATTATTCAAGCATTCATCATATGAGTGTCCAAAGACGGAGAAGTCATCCATGAACACTTCGACGTTATTTCCAATCATGTCAGAGAATATAGCCATCATACATCTCTGAAAGGTGGCCGGGGCGCCACATAACCCAAATGAAACTCTACGAAAAGCAAATGTGCCAAATGGACAAGTGAAGGTAGTCTTTTCCTGATCCTCTGGTGCAATACAAATCTGATTATACCCGGAATACCCATCCAGAAGACAAAAATACTCATGTCCCGCCAATCTGTCCAGCATTTGATCAATGAATGGGAGAGGGAAGTGATCTTTTCTTGTGGCTTTGTTCAATTTTCTATAATCCATGCATACTCTCCATCCTGTAACTGTTCGAGTAGGGATGAGCTCATTCTTTTCATTTGCGACCACAGTGATACCTTCCTTCTTAGGAACACATTGTACAGGGCTCACCCACGAGCTGTCAGAAATAGGATAAATGATGCCTGCATCTAGCCATTTCAGAATTTCTTTCTTCACCACCTCCTTCATGATTGGGTTCAGTCTTCGCTGCTGTTCCACAGTTGGCTTACTACCTTCCTCTAACAGAATTTTATGCATACAATATGAGGGACTTATCCCCTTGATGTCTGCTATAGTCCATCCTATAGCCGATTTGAATTCTCTCAAAATCCTTAAGAGCTTGTCTTCCTCACTACCTGAAAGGTCAGCTGAAATAATAACAGGTAACGTAGATGAATCACCTAAAAAGGCATACCTCAAGTGTTCAGGTAATGGTTTGAGCTCTAAGGTAGGCGCTTCCTCTATTGATGGTTTGAGCTTCCCTTCAGCATTCTTGAGGTCAGAAGTACCAAGAGATTCAAATGGTATATCTAGCTTTCGCTTCCAGGGAGAAGCGTTCAGATATTGTAATTGCTCGTTGCTATCTTCATCAACACTATCAAATTCCCCCACTAAGGCCTTTTCCAATGCATCAGACATTAGCATGTGATCGAGTTCCGAAGTAACCGCAGAATCAATCACATCCACTTTTAAGCACTCCTCATCTTCTGTAGGGAATTTCATTGCCTTGAATACGTTGAAGGTCACATCCTGATCTTGAACCCGCATAGTAAGTTCTCCTTTTTGCACATCTATCAAGGTACGGCCAGTTGCCAAGAAAGGCCTCCCCAAGATTATGGGAATCTTTTTATCTTCCTCAAAATCCAGAATAACAAAATCAGTAGGAAAGAAGAGCTTATCCACCTTGACGAGCATATCCTCAACTATGCCCCTTGGGTAAGTAATGGAACGGTCCGCCAATTGTAGCAACATGTATGTGGGTTTTGGATCAGGTAGGTCCAGCTTTTTAAAGATCGACAACGGCATCAGATTAATGCTTGCTCCTAAATCACAAAGGCACTTGTCGAAAGTTAGATTGCCAATGGTGCAAGGAATGGTGAAGCTTCCTGGATCTTTCAGTTTTGGTGGTAACTTTTGTTGCAGAACCGCGCTGCATTCTTCCGTGAGAGCAACGGTTTCAAGGTCATCCAGTTTCACCTTCCTTGAAAGAATAGTCTTCATAAACTTCGTATAACTAGGCATTTGTTCCAGAGCCTCAGCGAAAGGTATATTGATGTGAAGTTTCTTGAACACCTCCAGAAACTTCCCGAACTATTTATCCAGCTTTTGTTGCTGCAATCTCTTAGGAAAAGGTGGTGGAGGATAGAGCTGTTTCTCCCCTGTATTAGCCTCAGGCAGAGTGTGTTCAACAGTAGTCTTCTTTGGTTCCGCCGCTTTCTCCCTTTGCTTGGATTCTTCATCTCGAACTTCAGCTTCGACTTCTTTTGCCTTTTCAGCATCAGCTACTTTTCCAGACCTTAAGGTAATAGCCTTGACTTGCTCTTTAGCTTCCTTCCTGCCTGGTACTTCCGTGTCACTGGGAAGAGTGCCAGGTTGATGATTGAGCACTGCATTGGCTAATTGACCGATTTGATTTTCCAAGGTCTTGATAGAAACCGCCTGACTCTTGCACAACAGCTTAAGTTCCTCAAAATCAGCACTAGTAGGTGCAGCCGCACTTCCCTGTTGAGGATATGATTGTCTTGTAGCATACTGCTGTGGTTGCTGGAATCCAGGTGGGTTAAACTGTTTACTCACTCCTTGCTGATATGGTGGCTGAATAGCATTCTGATTATTTCCCCAGCTGAAATTTGGATGATTTCTGTTGTTAGGATGATAGGTTGCTGGCACAGGCTGCTGTTGTCGCTGATAATTATTCACATACTGAACATATTCGTTGACAAGAGAACACTGATCCGTAGCATGAGAACCTGCACAAAGCTCACAAACCATAGCTATTTGATTAACTCCATACGTAGCCAACGAATCAACCTTCATTGATAGCGCTTGGAGCTGGGCTGCAATAGCAGTGGCTGCATCAACTTCCAGAATACCTGCTACCTTGCCTGATGTCATCCTCTGAGTTGGGTTTTGATGCTCATTTGCAGCCATCGTCTCAATAAGATTGTACGCCTCAGTATAGCCTTTAGCCCATAAGGCGCCTCCAGCTGCTGCATCGAGCATGGGCCGAGATTGAGCCCCCAAACCATTATAAAAACCAGTGATTACCATCCAATCCGGCATTCCATGATGTGGACATTTTCTCAACATTTCCTTGTAGCGTTCCCAAGCCTCGCACATAGATTCTGTAGGTTGCTGCGCAAACTGAGTAAGAGCACTCCTCGTAGCAGCAGTCTTTGCCATTGGATAAAACTTCACCAGAAACTTTTGCGCAAGATCTTGCCACGTAGTGATTGACCCAGCTGGTTCAGAATGTAACCAGTCTTTAGCCTTATCCCTCAGTGAGAATGGGAAAAGCCTCAACTTGATAGCCTCATCAGTCACGCCATTATACTTAAAAGTGTTGCAGATCTTGACAAAATTCCTTATGTGCATGTTGGGGTCTTCAGTTGCCGCTCCTCCAAAAAAAACAGAATTCTGCACCATCTGAATAGTGCCCGGCTTGATTTCAAAGGTGTTAGCTTGAATAGCCGGATGAAGGATGCTTGACTGAATGTCATCAATTTTAGGCCGAGAAAAATCCATAAGAGCTGGATCAGCTTGAACAATATGATCTCCCATGTTTACTGGTTCTTTCTGCTCAGTTCCTGAATCCGAATCCTCAAAATCTAACTTCTCCGGTGTATCAAGAACTTCGTCTTTCTCCTCAGCTGTATCTAAGGTCCTCTTGCGAGCACGAGAACGAGTTTGCATAAACGCACTAAAGTACCTGAAACACAACCGAAAAGAGTAATTAACTACTACGTCCTAATCACTGAGTCCTAATGACCAATGATGGTAAGTACATAAACTAAACAACTACGCCGAGTCCCCGGCAGCGGTGCCAAAAACTTGTTAGGGCGAAATCACGCACTAATATTCACGCAAGTATACGCGTTCGCAAGTAATATAGAATACTTTCTAATTCGTTCCCTCAGAGACTCAGACTAAGTTATTGTCTAATTTAACTCACTCACCAATGTATGATTACTTCTCAATGTTAAGATAATAACACTTAAAATTGTTGATTAAATATTAACTATAATTAACTACTTAATTAACCACTTAACTAACACTGCAATTTATCAATAATAAAACACTCATGAGATCACAACTTCATTATTACTTCCTTCTATAGCCATAGTTATTACCTTTAGCATGTGACAGTGATGATATTAATCGAATAACACAAAACTGATAAAAGCCAACTTTCATTGTACTAATACCATTCTACCAAACATCCACAATTAAGATAGAAATTGAATAGTCATCAATTATGTTGAGTTCCTATATGTCTACAGAAATTGACAACACAACGATTTAAGCACAAGTTATTCCTTTTGATTACATAGGGCAAATAAAACTGTTAGAGTTACCCACTAATCATGCACAACGTACATGAACCTATGCTAGCATGGCAAGTTCTAAATCTCAAGATCCACTGTCGCTTCACAAGAGATTAACACCCTATCTTATATGTTCGCGACGCACATAAGACGAATACGCACAACCGATACTAGATATCATGCAATCATCACACACTAAAGTATTAAACAATTAACTAAAGAATTCCATAATAAATCCGTTGCAACCCCACGATCACGATTAGCCCATAATAGAACTTATCGCCATCATGGGTTCATATGTAATCATGATAAACGAACACAAGAAAATAACAACTAAACTAATTATATTAAAACAGAGTACGTCACAAGAGTAAATAAGTCAAAGCAAGAAAACTAGCATCCAACGTTACAACAAAACAAGAATCACAAGAATATATGCTTCCTCTTCGTTGCTGTGTGCTAAATCGGTCTTCTTCCTTATCTCCTTCGCTTCTTGCAAAACACAATCTAAAACATAATCCCTTCTTAATACTCTGTGAAAAACGTCTCAAATCTACTTATATAATAGTCCCATAAAACTCAGATTACATAGAAGTTGGAAGCCAAACAGAAGTAGAAGTCTAAAACAATATATTATTTTCCCCGACCCTGCGCGGCCGCTCAGCATTTCTGCGCGGGTGCGCAAGGCTGCTGCGCGGCCGCTCAGCATTGCTGCGCGGGCGCGCAGGACCCTACTGGAAAATTTCCAGGTTTGCTCCTTTTCTTCGCCGTAATCTGCCCGTTCTTTTCCTCTCGCAATGGTGAACACATGCCAAGGCTTATTCTTGATGATTCCTCCTCCGAAATGCAACTAATACCCTGAAATGCATAAACACTAGAAAAACGCATCAAATACACAAAATACTTGATTTCAAGACACCAATTTAAGCCATTTTAAGACGTTCTAAGTGGTATAAAATGCCACTTATCACTACGGGCAAGACTATTGTTTGAAATAATTGTTATTTTGTTTCCTCGATTGTAAGGAATATTGTTTCAATTCCTATGTTGGATTTGGATGGTTTTTCATTTTATTATTAAGAATAATGAATGTTCTATCCTTAGAGATATTATTCTTTATTGACGTGGTATTTTAAATAATGGTCTGTATGTATGTGACATAATTTACTTCAGATTGAACAAACTAATAAAAGAAAAGAGATGATGAAAATCTCACTTTCTTTTGGCACTGCAGACTTGGTCATATTAGTGAAAATAGACTGCGGACATTGCATAAGGAAGGGTTACTTGACCCCTTTTGATTTTGAATCATATCCTACATGCGAGTCTTGTCTATTGGGTAAAATGACCAAATCTCCATTTAGTGGACATGGAGAGAGGCCTGCAGATTTGCTAGGATTGGTACACACAGATGTATGTGAACCAATGTCTACACAAGCCATGGGTGGATTTTCATACTTGATTACTTTCATAGATGATCGATCTAGATTCGGATATGTGTATTTGATGAAACACAAGTCTGAAGCCTTTGAAAAGTTCAAAGAATATAAGCATGAAGTGGAGAAACAAACCAAACATAGTATTATAACTCTTCGATCAGATCGAGGTGGTGAATACTTGAATGGAGAGTTTCTAGATTATCTCAAAGAAAATGGTATAGTCTCCCAGTGGACTCCTCCATATACTCCACAGTTGAATGGGGTATCTGAAAGGAGAAATCGAACTTTGTTAGACATGGTTCGGTCCATGATGAGCTATGCGAATCTTCCAGTATTCCTGTGGGGTTATGCATTGGAAACCTCAACATATTTACTGAATAAGGTGCCTTCCAAATCTATCCCTAAAACTCCATATGAGATATAAAAAGAAAGGAAACCGAGTCTTAAACATGTTAAGATTTGGGGATGTCCAGCTTATGTCAAGAAAGTTGACCCAGATAAGCTGGAATCTCGATCCGTAAAATGTAGTTTTGTGGGATATCCTAAAGAGACTTTAGGGTATTACTTTTACACCGATCATAGGGTGTTTGTCTCCAGACATGCTACCTTCTTGGAAAAGCAGTTTATCCTTGAAGGAAATAGTGGGAGCAAAATTGAACTTGATGAAGTTCAAGAAGCACAAACTACTACGAATCAAGTGGAAACACCTGTTCAGACTGAACAACCTTCTGTGGAACAGCCCATTCGTAGGTCAGGGAGAGTGTCTCGCCAACCTGAGAGGTATTATGGCCTTGTCATTGAGAATTACAATGAGTTGTCAATCATTGATGATGACGACCCTATGACCTATAATGAGGGTATGAGTAGTGTTGACTCAGAGAAATGGCAAAGTGCCATGAAATCCGGAATGGAATCTATGTATACGGTATACAAAAGAAAGATTAGAGCAGATGGCCAGGTGGAGACCTTTAAAGCCAGGCTTGTGGCAAAAGGATTCAAACAAAGGCAATGGATTGACTTTGATGAAACCTTTTACCAGTAGCCCTGTTAAAATCAGTTCGGATTTTGCTTGCGATTGCTGCTTACTACGACTACGAGATCTGGCAAATGGCCAGATGGTTTTCTTTCAATGGAAATGAAAACCTAGTGTGTAAGCTGCTACGAACCATATGTGGTTTAAAGCAAGCTTCTCGTAGAATGAACATCCGTTTTGATGAGACAATCAAAGAGTTTGGTTTTATAAAAAACGTAGATGAACCATGATTCTACAAAAGGGTTAGTGGGAGCGCGGTAACATTTCTTGTATTGTATTGAAAGAGAGTTGACACACATAACAACAGAGCAGACCCACTCACAAAGCCACTTTCTGAAAGTCACTTTGATCGTCATAAAGACAAGATGGGTATTAGATACCAGAGTGATTGGCTTTAGTACAAGTGGGAGAGTGAAAGAGATATGTCCTAAGTCCAATCACGTATGAGGATTTAGGAATAACTTTTATGTAATCTGTTTTGATTTCATTGATATTAATAAAAGACTTGTTTTGTTTTTATTACGGGATCTATCTATTTAAGTGTTTAAATAAGATATACCATAGTTTAGAGTAAAGCTTTTTATGGATTATGATGAGATCATAATAGTGAGACCTAAAAGATGATAACTCTAAACTTAAATAGTTCCTGGTCATAGGATTACTAACTGGTAATTAATAATCCGCAAAGATTGGTACATACTATGCTTGCTCCCTTCAGGAGGATGCTGTTTGTGTGGTGACACTATAGCTAGTATGTAGGTGTTTATCAGGGAATAAGTTCACTGAACATGACTCGATAAGTTGAACAACTAATGGAGATTACTCACGTGTCAATAGTTATTCACTAAGTGATAGTTGTACAAGTGTCCTTAGACTTGAGATCGTTAAAGGTATCTTATATATAATGAACTGTGCTTTGGTTTAGTCCTTAGTCTCAAGGACATCCATTAGGTCTATTCTGGGCATAGGGATTTGTGTATAGAGATAGTTAACGTCAATAGAGGATTTACCCCTTCCAGTATAGGAAGAGAATATCCTATGTTATTCTTAGTATGCGAGTTCTGGAATCTCTGGCCAGAGTGTATGAAATTAGAAAGGAGTTTCTAATTTGCATTAATATAAACTTTGCATTATGAATAAGAAATCATATGATTAAATTTGATAGGCTTGACACGAGATCCATGCCTTGTATTTATTCTGGATATTATAAGGGTAGAAGGAATTCATTGTACGGTAACTAGTCACTGACAGGTTCTTGATATTCTAAGCAGTGAATTCATATTATCCGGATAGTCGCGATATGTTGAGAAGCATCACTCACGATGTAGAATAAATATAATTAATCAGTTAATTATATTTAGTGAATTTTAGTATTCATGTAAATAATTAATAAAAGTTTATTATTATTTATTTCTACTACCGGCATAATATTGAACCTACAGGGTCACACCATAAAAGAATATTTTCTTTGATGAAATAATGAGAGAGATAATTATTTTCTAAATAGTTAAGAAAAAGAAATAATGATTAAAATAGTTTTAATTATTATTAAAGCATTTTATGAAGATAAAATGTGGGGGTTAATATATATGAAGATATATTATAAAACCCTAGGAGAGCCCTATAAATAGAATGAGATGGATGGCTCATTCAATTGACACACAATTTTGGTTTTGTGAAAACCCTAGCCTCCATCTTCTTCTTCTCTCTCTCTCTCTCCCAAAAACTCCATTTTTATAAAAACTCAGTTTTATAAAAAGGTTCATCGAAGAGGATCGTTCTTGGTGGATATCGGTAGAGTGCTTCACACACTGAGGAGCAACTGCTAGCACTCCAGTTTTATAAAGCTTCGATTCACGAGGTATGGTTTCGATTCCTCAGTTTTTCCCTTTTATACGTTTTTCTATATGTGCGGTATATGGTTTTTACGGAATAAATGTTATTTCACGCTTCCGCTCATCCGTAAATTCCTTCATATTCATCTTTCTAGAAGAACTTTGGGTTCAATATAACTGCAAGAAGACTGGTTCTAAAGAAGATTGAAGAACTAAGGAGTATTAGAGCTAAAGATACACTCCCAAAGACTCTAATTATTCCTTAAACAGGGAGAAGAGTGCATCTAAGGCCCTACTAGCTGATGGAGTTCATGGATGACAAAGGAGTTAGAAGATTTTTCAGATTAGAAGACCAATTGAGCATCTCTAGTAATGAGACTCTCTTGGAGATGCAAGAAAATCTAAATCTCTCAGAATCTGATGATCCATTGAATTCCACAGACAGCTCCAAAATCAGATAGAAGAAAACAACAGAAAGCTTGGAAAGAGATCCAGACCTTCAAGGAACTAGATAAATCTGCTCAGGCTAGAGGAGCACCTTGAAAATGACTGTGAGCTAAACTTTGTACATTTTGTTTAATGAAGCACTTTACAATTTTATCTACTTACTTTCAAAGTTGTATTTTAGGGTGTTTTGTTATCATCAAGTTTCTCTTAATTTATGGCTACAATTCCAGTAGACATAAATTGGGGGAGATTGTTGTGTATATGTTGTGTACTTGATGATTTCTTTAACAAAACACCTTGGTAGATTTTACTTAGTGAAATATGTAGCACTCGACGGATAAGGATTATAGTCTCGACGGATAACTCAATATAGTCCTGACGGATGATGATTCATTATCCATCGAGTGAGTAGCTTATGTAACAATAATTCTGTAGCACATTTCTGCATACACATTATTTAGATTCTGTAGTAGTACTCAAGTCATGTTGTCTTTAACTAGATATGTAAAATAGGTTGATTAATTGTACATAGATGATGTCTTGTAATTCTGCATAAATGAAATGAAGTCAAGTGCCAGATTGCTACCCGACAGATAAACAACAATGCTATTCGACAGATAAATAACAAGACAACCCGACAGATGATCATGAACTCGACGGATGATCATGAACCCGACGAATAACGAATTCAAACATCTGTTGACAGTGACAACACAGTCACATGCGTCGAGTGTATGCAAATGGAATGTGGAAGCCCATTCAACTGGGTTTTAGAGAACAAAGAAGCATTGCCATTTCCATGCTATTATGAAGATATTCAAAGATGCTGGA
Organism: Apium graveolens; assembly: GCF_009905375.1. NCBI lineage: Eukaryota > Viridiplantae > Streptophyta > Magnoliopsida > Apiales > Apiaceae > Apium > Apium graveolens. Next base: position 230,738,319 of record NC_133650.1, on the reverse strand, counting down.
ATAGAGTAATGAAGTAGCATAGTATTAGACTTGATAGTTTTTGTTTTATTATCTTGTCTTATTGCTTTGTAATCTTGGTAATATATAAACCAAGAAGTAGCAAATAGAACAATAAACCAAGCAACCAAGAGAGAAACATTTGTAAGCTGTATTATTAGCATTTATCTACAATTTTAGTTGTTGTCAATTTGTAAGCAGCTATGAGCTAATTGCTACACAGAGTTCTCTTGATATATTATATATCTCTGGTGGATACATTCAAATCCACCAGAAAGTTTTTAAAGACTTGTGTTTTTAATTACTTGTGTTTTGATTTTTTTCAAGTTATTATTCCGCACTCTGCAAATCAATTCACGCATATATATATATTTAAGTTAGAACAATTTTTTTGTGAAAAAGTTTCAAGAATTCCATTCAACCCCCCTTCTGTAATTCTTGCTGCATTGTTAAGGGACTAACAAATTGGTCTTTGATTCCAATTAGCTAGTCAGCATTTGGTTTAATTGATCAGTTAAAAGAGTTAATTGATTAACTTTACCAACTAATGGTTAGTTAAATGGAGATCGATCCCAATTAGATTAAGTCAAACTCTGACATGATTTTCAGAGCCGAAATCAAGGCGATTAGCAATTTGGAGGAAGCAATGGCATTAGCAGAAATTGGATATTTATTAGTATTAGCGTGATATTGCTGCAGACATGTGTGAGGTTTTATCTAGATGAATAGGCCTTTGCGATAAACAAAAATAGCATTTTTAAGAACTGAAGATGTGAGAGAAAATAAATAGATTTATCAATTGTAATGACGTTCCAGGAAGGACTTGAATGCATACTCATTTTGAATGGCGATTGAATGGAAGTGCTGTAAAATAGCGGAAAGCTCGCAAATCTAAGTATTCGATGTAAGACGGAGATTGATGAAATCCACATGTGAACCCATAAAAAAGAAATGTTGATCAAATGGGGAAAGCCAAGCTAAGAAAAATAGATACCGATGAATTTTAATAATTTTGTTAGTAAGAATTTAAATATTATAAATAAAAGCCTTCATTCCAGTGTAAACTCTAGAAATGGCTTATCTAATAATGAACAGATCAATATTGTTAATAAAAAAAGATCCGTTATGTTTAAAAGAAATAATGAATAATGAGAATGGAGAAATAAATAAGAAAAAAAGTGGAATCAAAAGAATGATAAAGAAATTTTATAAAATTGATTCAGGATATACGCAAGTATGAACATCAGATGTGCCAAAACTGATAGGAGAATGAAGTGAAAGGCCGATAGTGGGAAATAAGAATTTTATTCAAAGAATGCGCACAAACAGGGAAGACTAAACAATAGTAATCGTGGCAAACTGTCAAAGAAGAACGTTACAATGAATCTCATATCGGAATTACTTAGGATTAAAGTGAAGTCCTGGAGGTTCGAACGAATGATTTACCAAGGTTACCTCAGGGAATGAGGTAAGAATTTCTCGTTGGATTCTGCACAGAGTCAAGCTGGTGTCAAAAGCCCTGTATCGTATGACCCAGTAGGAATGAAATAATGAGTGAAGGAAATTTCAGGAGTATGGAATGAAAGAATAATGAAATAAAGAGTGTTTCATGCTATGCACAAAAGAGGTCATGGGAAAAAAAGAGAATGGAGGTATGGAGTTATGCGTCGATTATCAGAAATTATAAGTTTGAAGATTAAGTGAACATAATGTACCAGGAGTATTTGGATAAGGTGATTGTATTTATTAATAACATCCTCGCTAATTTAAGGACTAAGGAAGACCAAGTTAAATGTCTAAAAGATATGCCTGTGGAGGGTTAGAAAGTGGCAACTGCGTTCTAAGCTTCAAAGGTATGAACTTTGGTCATAATAGATTATGAGCTACGGAAGTATGGTTAATTACCAACCAAGCAAGATCCATTTTAAGAAAGATGTCTAGAGTAGAAAAGAAAGAGTGAATGTCACTAAGATTGCTGGAAAGTGGATAAGGAAATTGGAAAAGTTAGAAATTGAGAACATGTTTTGATCCGACTTCTGGATTATACTGATACTTACTTTGTTGTTGGATATCAAAGGTGGTATTAATATAGATGATTGATGTTGACTTCAGTATGGAATGTTGTGAGCATCATAGTTCATATTAATATCTAATTGATATAACAGCAAAATAAGTATTTGTACCAAGAATTCGGGTTTAAATAAAGTTATGATTTATTCCATTTCAAATTAATACTTCCTTTCAGATAGTAAAAGATTCTCGCTCGATGAATATACCTGATAGTGATTGAAAAAATTGGAGTGTACTACAAAGTGGTGAGTTAAATGCCATTGTCGAGATTTTCCTTTAATTTTTAGTTGCCTGAATAGATTTAGAACATTTCGAAGCATCAGACGCCATGAGCTCAGTATATCGGGCGCAGACCGATGGAAAGAGACATGTAAAGTAAAGTAGAACAATCAGTGAAAATAGAAATTTCATGAACACGAACTATTAGAATTGGAAAGGAAAGAAGGTTAGTGTAAATTAAGTTAGTTCTTTGAAACAGTGAGATAGATAGAACGATTGTGAATGAGTTGGTCTTGTTGCCCCAGGTATAACGAGTTCATAAGACATTCATGTGTGTATGACTATGAAGAGTAATTTAAGCTCAAAATATATGAAGTAAAGATTGAGTTAGGGGTTGCATGAGCAACTGATTGATTTGATGCCGATAAGAGACCGTTGAGTTGTGATTAAAGTGATGAAACCTGGGAAATTATAAGAGAATTATTTGGAAAATATCATGGTATGTTCCTTAGCATGATTCTGAGGACCGAATCCTTTAAAAGGGGGAAGGATGTAACGTCTGAGAAATATTATGTAACTATTTTTATAAATAAATAATTATTATGTGATTTTATGTGAATTTTGGTGAATTATTTTATAATTGATATTAATATTTGGATGTTTATTTCTGATAAAATTTAGATATTTTAATTTTTAAATATCCAGAATTAAATCTAAATAATTTTGGTATTTTTCTGGTAATTTTTGGATTATTGTATGATTTTATAAGAATTTATAGAGTCAATAATGATTCTTTTTATGTGATTATAAAATTACTTTTTAGAATCAGAAATCGTCCCACTTCAACCGTTTTTGCGTTTTTACAACCCAAAACTCTTCCGAAAACTTCTTTCTAACCTAATTTGATAATTCTGAACACTTTTCATATTTTGACTTTTTCTATCCGGGGTACGGTTTGACGTGTACGAGTCCTGGCGTGAAATTTTCGATACGCTAATCATTTTATATATCGATAAGAATTCATATTCTTAAAAGGAGAGACATTACTATCTTATTTTTGTATAAAGTGTTTTATAAGAGGATATGTTTTGATAATTATCCAAGTCGGGTATTAAAATTGTATCGTTATATAGTTACTGAGCGACTAAGTAACCTATTTTCGGATTCCATATGTAAATATAATTATCGAATTATTAAACAAATAAAATATGTGATGGTTCTGTCAGTTATTTGTTGTTATATTATTAATTGTCTGTGATTCGGTGGATGCGAAGATTAATTTCGTAATTAATTATCGAGTTGTATAAACTTAATTCAATTTTAAAGTGATTTTATTGAATATTTATTCGTATAAATGTTAAAATTGTTTCTAAAATTATTTTTGTTGTTCTATAATTTTATTTATTATTTTTAGGGGTTTATAAAATTTAGAAATCAAAATTTTATTATTATTTAATTTTAAATGATTTTCTGACTTCATTAAATTGTAAAATCAGTATTTAATTCCAGAATGTTTCAAAAATCATGAAAATTTTATTTTATTAAGTTTGGAATATTTTGAGAATTTTAAAACTATTTTGGGAATTTTCAGATTAGATCCACCCGCAAGTTCATTCATTAAACTGTTAATTTCGGGAATGTTGAACGTTTTAAAAATATTTTCAAAATTATGAAACTTGTGTTTTATTAGTTTCGAAATATTTATAAAATTTAGAAATTATATTGATATTATTTCGCTGAGTTTTGGCACGCTTACACCGTTAAATTCACAACTTCATAACAGAAAATAGGATGACAACAAAAGAAAAAAAAGGGGAAACAAAACAAAATAAAATCCCTAACTCCCCCATCCCCCCTTTTCTTCTCTTTCAACCGCCTCTCCTTTCTCTTCCTATCGATCAATCTCTCTGCAGTCTCTCTCCCTTCGATCTCTTTTCTCTCCAGCATCTCTCTTCCTCCAGTCTTATCCTCACTCGATTAATTCCTCTTCTCTCCTCATATTCTGTTTGTTTCGTTCTTCTCGGCCTGGTAAGCCGCCGCTGTTTCGATTTCTTTTTCGGTGACTCGCCGCCCCTGCTCCCCTGTTTTCTTTTTGGGCTGACTTTTTATTGCATGTAAATATATATATAATCGTGTACATATGTGTAATCGTATGTGACTTTGTGCGTGTGTGTGTTTCTGTGTGTGTGTGTGTTCGTGTGTGTATCGGTGTTGTGGTGTGTGCTCGTTTGTGTGTTGTGCCGTCTATTTCTTCCCCAAATTCCGGTTGCTGTTGTGTTTTTCCGGCATGACATCCGGCTGTGTCCGGTGTGCGTGAGCCGCCCGCTTCGGCGCGTGTGTCTGAGTGTGTTTTTCTGGATTAAAATTATTTATTAATCCTATTTTCCTTTTCTGCAGAATTTAATTGAAGAAATATTAATGATATTAATAAAATAAATACGTGCGAGGTTATACTAATTAATCGGTGAAATTCGTGTCGGACGTCCGTTATAAACGGGAACCCGCGAATTTTATCGCCGTCGGCGATGATCCTCGGCGAGCCGACGGTGGGCGATGATGATTTTTATCTGAGTCCTACATTTATTAATTAAATAAAATTAGTTCGGTAAAAAATAATTGCGAAACGAAACATACAAACGAAAACATAAAAATATGAATAAAAATAATTAATAACTGAATTGTATCGGTGATTGAGAGTGCGAATTGTGGTTGGTTGTTGTTGTGAATTGTAGAAGGTTAAATTCTTGTTTCATACCATAACCTGTAAACGATCCGGATTCAAAGGGTTAATTGAATATTCTTTTATTTTATGTCAAGATTGTTTAGTGACACCAAATCTTGACCCCGAATTTGGGTTGTTACATCGACTGAGGAAACTTCTTAGAAAACCTCGAAAAGCGGCTCTGATGGAAGCTCTGAGAGCGGCTTCAAAGTAGAATATGAGCCTTCCAACCCCAATTGTTAGACTTCTTGCTTTTTATATTCTTTTTCTTTGTATAAAGTACTTGAAATTTTTATCAAGAATTTTTAGTTTTTTTTCCATTTCATTTATTATTACGAATAACTACATTTAAGTTTATGAACAAAATATTACTTTGCAAATATAACTTGGTCTTTCAAAACCTTATATAATGGGTCCAACTTTTATAATTGGAATCAAAGATTCTCATAAATTGGAAAGTAAATCCTATGATACTTGAAACAACTCTTAAGGATCTAAAGGCTCATGGTTTTAACAAACCTTATTGTAATACTTATAACTCAATATAATATATAATAAGTCTTCAAGTTCTGCACATGCTAAGTTCTGGGAACTTCTTCCCCTTCAATTGTCTCAAGCTTATAGAATCCTCGCCCTTGAACGGTTTTGACTTATACGGCCCTTGCCAGTTGGGAGCCATCTTTCTTTTCTTTCCCACTCTAGATGCTTCAACTTTTCTTAGAACCAAGTCTCCTGGCTGAAAGAATCTTTCTTTCACCCTCGAGTTTTAATAAAAAGAAGCCTTTTTCTGGTATTCCACGATCTTAGCATGAGCTTGATCCCGAACTTCATCGATTAAGTATAAGGCTAACTTCTGCCCTTCCTCATTTTCTTCAATATTGTAAGCTTGGATCCTAAGAGATGAATGTGATATTTCCACAAAGAAAACCGCTTCAGCCCTAATGCCAACATAAATGGCGTTGATCCCATTGTGACTCTGCACATGGTCCTATATGCCCAAAGTATTGGAAGTATTTCATCTACCCAATTATTCTTGAACTTTTCACTCATCTTCTTCAGTCCATCTAAAATAATCCGGTTTGCTACTTTTGCCTGCCCATTAGCCTGAGGGTGGGTGACATAAGTGAACTGCGACTCGATTTCATTTTCTCTGCGATACTTCTTGAATTCTTCATTATTGAACTTTATTCTATAATCAGTTATCAGGATACGAGGAATCTCATATCTACACATGATATTTTCCCACAGGAATTGAGCAACTTGCTTGGTTGTGATCTTGGCCAAGGGTTTGGCTTCGATTCACTGAGTAAAGTAATCAATAGCCACGATCAAAAACTTCCTCCGGGAAATGGCCATCAAGAAAGGTCAAAGAATATCCATCCCCCACATAGCAATAGGGATGGGAGAGTTTATAGAGGTTAGAATTTCAGGTGGCTGCCTGACTACTGGAGCGGTCATACCTTTTCACATAGTCTTTGGCATCAGCCATCATCTCTGGCCAATAGAAGCCCAAACGAGTAATCTTGTGGGCTAGGGATCTTTCCCCTTAATGTTGGCCATATTTACCTTCATGTACTATTTCCAAAGCTAATCGAGCCTCATCAGGTCTGAGGCACCTTAAGTAGGGAATCACAAAAAATCTCTTGTACAAAATCCCATCGATCATATAAACCTCGAGGCTCGCACAGACAACCTTCACGCCTCCATCGCATCACTAGAGAGCCACACAGTCTGAAGGTGAGCCTTGATGGGGGTCAATCCAAGACTCCCCAATCCTAATGGGGGCAACCAGCTTAACATCAATGCTCAATTTTTTCAAAATACGGAAATACACACTTCCAGAAATATTTTCAATATCTGAAGAGGCAAACTTGTACAGCACATCTTTCATGTAATTTTCCTCTCTTTGATTATATTCAACGTGATATTCGTCAAACTGAGTCATTACAGCTCTTACAAGAGGTATATACATGGCCATGGTTTCATCTCTGGCCTCAAATTATCCATTGATCCTAGATACCACAAGTTTCGAGTCTCCACAAACTTTCAAGATTTTGACTCTTAATGTCCCTACGAGGCCCAGTCCAGCTATCAAGACTTAATACTCTACCTTGTTGTCTGTAGTAGAGAAATCTAACTTCAGGACATATTCAATAAGGAATCCATCGGGACTTTGAAAACCAAGCCATCTCCACTTGAATTTTCTTTTGATGCCCCATCAAAATAGAGCACACAGAACTCCTTGTTCTCAATCTTCTTCTCTCTGTCCATGTCTTGGAATGTATTTTCCTGCCTCCCGACTTCTTGGTTGGCAATGGTACATTCAACCACGAAGTCATCCAAGGCTTGAGCTTTGATCTCTGTTCTAGGCTGATATTTAATATCAAATTCCCAAAGTTCAATGGCCGATTTGCTTAGCCTTCCACTGACTTTAGGACTGTGAATGATGTTTCTCAAATGCTAATTTATTAATACCTCAATCTTATGAGATTGGGAGTAAGGACACAATTTCCTTGAGGCCATAACCAATGCTAAAGTGAACTTTTCTATAATGGAATAGTTCAACTCAATCCCATGTAGAATCTTGCTGATATAGTATAATGGTTTCTGGACTTTAAGCTCCTTCTTTACCAACACGACACTCAAGGCATTTTCGGAAACGGCCAAATATAAGTACGAAGTTTCATCCAAAACTGGCTTAGCCAACAAAAAGACTTCAACCATGTATTCCTTTAACTCCTCAAACACTACTGGACTTTCATCAATCCATGTAAAGTCTTTTACTTTCTTCAAATCCTTGAAGAATGACAAGCACTTGTCTCCGGATTTGGAGATGAACTGTCCCAAAATGGCAACCCTTCCATTGAGTTTCTTAACATCCTTTATAGAACATGGAGGTTCCATTTCTAAGATGGCCTTCATTTTGTCAGGATTGGCCTCAATTCCCCTCTTAGAGACCATCAATCCTAAATTTTTTCCAAATCCTACTCTAAAAGCGCACTTGGTGGGATTCACCATCATTTTATGATACCTCAAAACCTGAAGACTTCCCTCAAATGGGATACATGATCTGCCTTGGCTCTTGACTAACATGTCATCTACATAAACCTACATGATTTTTCCAATAAGCTCCTTAAAAATCTTATTCACCAACCTTTGGTATGTGGCTCCTGCATTCTTGAGACCAAATGCCATAACAAGATAGCAAAAAACACCAAAGTCAGTGATAAATGATACCTTTGGGATGTCATCCTTATGCATCTTGATCTAATTATATCCATTGAATCCATCCATGAAACTCAACATCTCGTGCCCTGCGGTGGCGTCTATCAAAGTGTCTATCCTTGGGAGAGGAAAACAATCATTAGGGCATGCATCATTCAGATCAGTGAAGTTAAAACACATTCTCCACTTTCCATTAGCCTTCTTCACCCTCACGGGGTTCACCAACCATTCAGGTTACTGTATCTCCTCAAAAAAACCAGCCTCTAAGAGTTCCTCAACTTCTTATTTGATAGCTTCCTGCCTTTCAGGGGCAAGGCTCCTTTTCTTTTGATTTACAGTCTTTCAATTAGGATCCACATTCAACTTGTGGGTGATCAACTCAGGGTCAATACCTGGCATATCTGCTTCTGACCATGCAAATACAACATTATTTTCTTACAAAACCTTATTAACTTCCCTTTAAGGGGTTCTTCTAGTTACGCTCCAATGAAAGTTACCTTTTCAGGATCTTCGGTAAACAAAGGAATCAGAATCAAATCCTCCACCATTTTCTCTCATTTCTCATCATTTTCACGAACGTCCATATCTTCAATGGGTAGAAACTGCCCCCGACTCCATCTGCCCTTAGTGAGGCTACATAACAGCTTTTTGCCATCTTCTTGTCTCCCCTTTCTTTTCCTATTCCAACCCTAGTTATAAACTTGATCATAAAATGGTTGGTAGAGGGGACTTCTTTGAACACATGTATACCCGTCCTTCACATGATTGCATTATGTGTTGATCCAGCCTTAATCACCACAAAATTTAATATTTGCGTAGCTTGTCTCGGCTCCTAGCCCATTGTTAAAGGTAATTTAATTATCCCTTCAACGGGACATTCGACTTCAACGAACCCATATGTTAGATATATTTGAGATGTCATGTTTAATCTGTTGTGTTTAGTTTCAGAACTTAATATCAGGATTTACTGGAAATCAGAACTTACTGAAGTTAGAACTTATATTAGAACTTAAGGTCGTTAGGATTTATATCAGGACTTAAGTGCGGGTACTTCAGATAAGGAAAGCAGCTGATTAACAGGAAATGATCATGACTAAAACAATAGAAGATATGCATGGAGAGTTAGAAGACTAGAAGACTTGGAGAAGATAATATCTGATTGATATATTTTAGGAGACAAAATTATATTCCATATCAATTAGAAGATATCTTGTAACTGTGTACAATATAAACACAACTTAGGGTTTACACTATATGTGTTATCTTTCACGAGGAAGATTATACATTGTAACCTAACAGCTCTTAGTGATATTGTTCATCACTGAGAGAGAACAACTGTTCTATTGTAACAGAGTTTATTATAATGAATATACTTGATTACTGTTACATACTTGTGTTTGAAATCGATTTGATTGTATAAACACTATATTCAACCCCCTTCTATAGTGTTGTGTGACCTAACAAGTGGTATTAGAGCTTCTCTGTTGATATACAAACAATGAGATCCAGTTTACAAACATGTCTGAAGAAACACAAACCCCAACTAAGCCCACCAAAACTCAAGATACTCAAAATAATCAAACCCACAGTTGATATGAAACCATTAGGGTTCCCATACTGAGAGCATCTGAGTATCCTATATGGAAGGTAAAGATGGCTATGTTTCTGGAAGCCACAGATCCAGAATACCTTGATAGAATTAATGATGGACCATATAAGCTTACCAAGCTTTCTGTTGCAGTTGCTGATCAACCATCAAAGATGATACCAAAGGAGAAAGGTGATTACACAGCTGAAGACATCTTATCTATTGCCAAGGATGCAAGGGTAAGGCATCTGCTGCATAGTATAATTGACAATGTCATGTCAAACAGGGTAATTGGATGCAAGACTGCAAAGGAGATATGGGATGCTTTGGAGACAAGATGCCAGGGAACTGATATAATCAAAAAGAACAGGAAGACAATACTCACACAAGAGAATAAGCACTTTGACTCAAAAGCTGATGAGTCGTTATGTAACACCCCCAAATCCGGGGTCGGGGATCCGGGTTGTCACGAGTTCTATTTCCCTTAATAACACCCAATCTTAATAAATAATCAATTACTGTGTACTGCGACCCCACAATAAACACACACACCACAAGTTATAGTCTTAGATATGAATATCCAAAAATAATCACAAGTCGTTTTATTCCACAATTATATGCCAATACACCTTAAAAGGGTTTCTGAATAAATTTACATTTCTTTGCCATTATTACAATTCATAAATATACATAAATCTGGTACATCAAAAGTTGAAGCCTAGCCTATTGGTAGTTCCTACCTCAGCTACAGCGACATCAATGCCTATAGGAAACTGCGGAACGTTTCCTATCCGCACGCGAATTGGGAGCTTGGTCCTGTTCATCTTTTCTATCTGTTGTTGTGTGATGAAAGAAGAAAGCAAGGGTGAGCAGCAAGCCCACCAAAATAATATGTATAATGATTAACAATATATGAGCCTTCTCATAGTACTCATGAAAGTCTTGGTCAAAAGAAATGAACCAAGTTTGATATCTTAATGCGATGAAGTCGCAAAATATTCAGTATACATACATATATACTTTTCACAATCTTTGAAATCCTCTGACATGTATAATATACACAGAGTTCCAGTTTATAACTGTATAAAAATATCGTTGCAAGGTGATCTCATATATCTAACCTTGTCTCAACGTTTTTCTGAAAATCTTTGACATGCACCAGATAATCATTTACTAGATATAAGTTTAAACGATGAAGTTACAAGATACTCCAATATACTTATATCTTTTCCAAATACTGCTTGAACTACCACCGTTCAAGTTATAATGAGCTTTCAACTGTTCATCACTTAGATGAGACTACATGACAAGATTTGAATAGATTAAATCTTTAAAATATCATCAAAATAAAATGAAGTTATGAGATACTTCATTTGATGCAAACATCATTTTGAAAACTTGACCCTGCCAACACTCAACAATCGCCCAACCGTAGCCTTTCTATCGAAGTGCTCTGGGTAGTGTAGCAGAAATATCCAATTGGATGATGAACTCATTACGGGAGTTTACCGTGCCAGGAAGACCACTTACGATGATCAGTCGTAGTAGTGCAACCCCACCATTTTCTACATGTAGAGGAGAACCTGTCGGATTTACTTGTCAACCGAACACTGGACTCCTAAGGAATGGACCGTCTTAGCGGAACTTCCGGGCCATTTGGGCTAATATAATAAGGCTGGGCCGGCGCTACTCGACCACTTACGCCACTCCTAGTTCAGATGAAATCCATGACTCTGAAACGTAAAGCTCGTCCCCCCTTTCCCCAAGTAGAAACTTGTTGATACGGCTCCCCCAAGAAGTCGTATCTAGTTGGAAAGGAAAACTCACCGATATTTCCCAGGCGATGCCTGTTAATGGATTAACTTGTTCCAAGAATTTTACTTCCCGAGTATTGGGTAAGTAATCAAAAACTCTTTTATCAAGACAGCAACCTTGTTGCGAATATAAAACACACCACAGAGCCGGATCCCTCAGGTTTTGAGCGAGTATTTAAATCCCCTTCGAAAGGAGGATCTTAAATGTAAAAATGAGTTTTGGGATCCGCTCTAACTTTTAAAATCATTTTGAAGACTCGCAAAATATTTTTAAGAATGTTCGGAGTGATGCTGATTTGGTAAAATAAATCAGTCCCAATATATTAGAAAATATCTGAATATTATTATTTAAATAATATTCCCATAAAGAATAATCTTTATAAAAATAATTGAAGTAGATGTTGTAAAACTTATACTTGAAATGACTATTAAATAACCAAAGATATACTTATACGAAAGTAATATCTTTATTTGAATAATTAAAAGTAAGTTTGATTACCGACACATTATTCTTTAATAAAATAAAGAATATTAATTAGTAAATAAATCGGAGTCATAAGCCCTCGAATGAATATTCAAAATAATATTCATTAATAAAATAAACGGAGTCATAAGCCCTCGAATGAATATTTAAAATAATATTCAATAAATAAAATAAGCGGAGTCATATGTCCTCGAATGAATATTCAAAATAATATTCATTAATAAAATAAAGTTATCGAATAAACCTTATTTGATTCATAGTTTTAAAAACTATTCATATATATATATATAAATATATATATATTATACTCGGGAGCATCGACTCCCGGTTTTAGAAAAAGTTCACCTTTGGGTTCCCTATACTAAGGGTATATGCAAATACCTCTTATCTCTAGCATAGGTATTATCAACTGAATCAACAGATATATGTCAAGATTATGAAACAGACATGCATATATATACCATATCAGCATGCTTCAATATATCGCAAAATTTGCTTATTAACCAACATGCATCTATCACAAGATAATGCATATATATATACATCACAACAACAGTATAACGGGTAGAAAACTTGCCTGAGTGCTCCCAGATAGACTTAAGCTTAGAGTGGGTCCGATAACCTATGAACAACAACATAAGTCGGAATTAAACCCCGGTCGCTTAAGAAACTAGACTTTAACCATTTAGAGTCCTAACGTTCGCTTTCACGCTTAACGATTCACTTAAGTCGCTCGAGTACCCGTGGCTCCACCATTTTTAATAAATTTACCATTACGAGTTTTAAGGCGATTCTTTCGCAAATGTCTTACCAACTGCCTATTACACCTTACATAAATGTTTCATACTTCAATTAGTCTTTTAAGGTCTTTAACCTATGTTTCAAACTAAGGCGAGGGGTAATGTTTTGTTCGCGAAACGTCGTTACTTAAAACGGCCGTTTCTCCTAAACCGTACATCGGAATCAAACGAACCACATATCAAAACGAAGCTCGTAACATGAAATATCTAAACATGGCAATGGTCAAAACCTAGCAGTGAGTTCAAGGGTTCTGATGTTAAGAACAAAAACAGTCTACGGTAAATCGGGCATTACGACGGCTATGTTTACGCGATTTCCCAAATTTTATACCATTCCAATTCAACCCACAATCAATTCACAATCAAAACTCCATCCATACCATACTACAACAGCCCCAACAACTCAATATTACCAATTCATACTTATTTCTCAATTATGAACTAAGAGTTTACTTAAGTTCATTAACTAATAACCAAGACTTCCAACTTCAAAAATATCACAAAACCAACCAATCTCTAAACACACAATAATCATGCCTCTCATCAACTAAACTACTCATAACAAGCTTTAAACATGATTACTCACCCATTACACTAACCCATCATCTAAACATTAGGAAATCTAAACAACAAAGCTTAAGACTAAGATCATGAAGAGTTATACCTTCCTTGAAGCTTTTAATCCATGAAAGATCCTTGGAATGCCCATGGAAGCCTTAATCTAACCTCCTACAAGCTTGATCTTTCAAAGAAATCAAGAACACAAAAAATTAATTTCAAGAAGTACTATTCACCATCTTTTTCCTTGATTTATAAAAAAAGATTGGCTTGGAATTAGAAGCTTAAACTTATAGGAAGTATGTAACTATCCATGGGGAAGCTTAGATAAATACCTTGCCAAATAGTAAGTGGTGGAGCTTGGATCTTCATTTTTTAAGAAAAGGGGCTGAGAGCTTCAAGAAGAAAAAGAAAGGAAATGATTTTTTTGCTTGCTTGGTGTGTTTGTGATTTGTTTTGCTTGCCTTGGTTGCTTTTGATTTGTTTTTGGGTAATTACTTTTCTAACCTTGACTTTGTGTGGTTTTAAATCAACCACATCTCTTTCCCCTTATGTCATGCTTACATAATCAAGTGATGTCACCCTCCCTCCTTTGTCCTCTTCCTATTGGTTTGATGACATCATCCCCACTAATCCCTTTGATTAGCTTCTAATTGTTTGCCTAATGACCGCTGATCTGTTATACGATTCGCTTAACTTTCGTTCTCGTTTCTCGTTTGAGGGATCATACCCGGGATCTTATTACTTGGGTTTCCTTAACCTTTCTCAATACATTCTAATCCTTTTATGATCCTCTCTTATAATCCTTTTATTTAAATCCTTTTTATCCTGTTACCTTATACTCAATTCTTTCCGTATCTAGTGGATTTCCGGGAAAAATCAAAGTGTTCGGAATTGGATTCTGACGATCTTTACATACACTTATATACCACATAGAGTACTAATAATATCCTAGAAGATCAATAACAGAACCCCTACATAGTTTGGCATGAAAAGTTTTCTCATTCAGCATAATCTGCAAAACCACTATTCATAAGGGTTTCAAAAATTTCCAAAAATTGGGGTTATTACACGTTAACTGATTTATATGACAGGTTTGCCAAACTCTTGAATGATCTGTCACAGGTGGACAAGGAATATGAGCTTGAAGATTCAAATCTAAAATTCCTTTTAGCTCTTCCTGAAAATTGGGATTTGAAGTCTACTACCATAAGAGATAACTATGACCTTACTGAAACCACTCTTGATGAAATTTATGGTATGCTCAAGACTCATGAACTTAAGATGGATCAAAGGAGAAAAAGGCATGGAAGAAAGTCAAAGACAATTGCTCTTAAAGCTGAGGAGGAATCTCCTAAAGTGATTGTCTCAAAGAGGGGAAAAGGAAAGGCTCTCATCATACAGTCTGATTCAGAGTCATCATATTCTGATGATGATGATTCAGAATCTGAAAATTTATCTGAAATGGATGTTGATGCAGAGATGATGCAACTGTGTGCTCTTATGGTGAAGGGTATCACAAAGATAGCCTACAAGAAATTCAGAAAAGGCAAGAAGTTTTTAAGGAAAGGTGGAAGTTCTGAAAAGAAAGGGTTCAGAAAGTCTGATGGCAAAGGAGGAAAGTCTGACAGAGGAGACAACTCAAATGTCAAGTACTACAAATGTGGTGAAAGAGGCCACATCTCTCCTGACTGCAAGAAAGGAAAAAGTGATAAAGGTCAGGCACTATTCACAAAGAAGAAAAACTGGGCAGACACTTCAGATTCTAAAGATGAGGTGAATTATGCCTTGATGGCAAATGCTGATAGCAGTACTGATGTTGCTGAATTGAAGGTACCTCAATCAACTTTTGCTTTTCATACTGATGATATTTCTGAGCTAAGATTATATCTTAAAACCATGTTCATTAGTTTTAGAGATCAGACTTTAACAAATGAAAGATTAACATCTGAAAGTCTTGCTCTTAGAAACAGAAATGTCTATTTAGAAAAAGAGTTAGTTATGTTCCATCAAACTCAGAAAGAAAGAGATGAGGCTTTGTATGTTAGAGATGAAGTGCTAAAATTGAATAAATCTCTTAAATCTGAACTGGAAAAGGAAAAGGAGATAATTAAAACTTGGACTAACTCTGGAAGTACAACTCAGAAAATCTTAGAAAATGGAAATTGGAAAGAAGGACTAGGTTATCTAGATGATAAAGAAGAAGAGGAAACTGTGTCATCTAAACCAAACTTTACCAAGAAAGTTGAAAAGCCTAAAATTAATCCTGTCAAGTTTGTGTCAAATTATGATAAGTCAAAATCTGAAAAGGGGATAAACTCTAAAACAGAAGTAAAAAAAAGTCAACTTCTAAAAAATCAAAATAGGATAAACCAGCTGAAGTATACATAGGTTTAATGACAAAGAAATAGCTTAAGCATAAGCTGAAAGAGATAAGAAATGTGAACAAGGTAAAGGAAACTAGGAAAAATAGGAATGGAAAGAAAGGTGTGAATAAAAGCAATAATTATATGCCTGTTCCTAGAAAGAAATGCTATAACTGTGGAAACTCTAACCATCTTGCTTCTTTTTGCAGGAAAAATAAAGATATAAACTCTTTACCTCCTAGATCAGGAGTTAAGAGTCAGTCTGTTAGGTTTAAACCACAAAATCCTTGTTTTCATTGTGGTAGTTTATGGCATTCTATTTATACTTGTAAGGAAAATCATAGTTTGTACTACGATTATTATCAAATAAAACCTTCTTTGAAGAAAGTTAGTGTAATTCCTTCTAGTGTAAATTATGATGCAAAGTCTGATATAAAGTCTGATAAGAAGCAAGTTAGCATAAACTCTGAAATTAAATTCGCTGCAAATGCTAACAAACTTAGAAAGGCCAAAGGACCCAAGCAAGTCTAGGTCCTTAAAACTAACCAATAGTGGTCTTTGTGATTGCAGGGCAACAGAAAAAACATCCTAGTTCTGGACAGTGGATGTTCAGGACATATGACTGGAAATAAAGCCCTGCTATCAGACTTTGTGGAGAAAGCTGGCCCATGAGTTTCTTATGGAGACGACAACATGGGAAAAACTCTGGGATATGGCAATATCAATCTTGGGAATGTCATAATTCAATCAGTAGCTCTTGTCTCAGGACTTAAACACAATCTGCTAAGTGTGAGTCAAATATGTGACAGAGGTTATCATGTGGATTTCTTTGAAGAACACTGTGAAGTTGTATGTAATTCTACAGAAAAAGTTGTTCTGAAAGGTTATAGACATGGTAATATATATGAAGCCAGACTTTTAACAAGTTCTGATGGTTCTGCAATCTGTCTGTTAAGCAGAGCATCAATTGAAGAAAGCTGAAATTGGCACAGGAGACTCTCTCATTTAAATTTCAACAACATAAATGAGCTAGTAAAGAAAGATCTTGTGAGAGGACTACCAAAATTAGTAATTGCTACTGATGGACTTTGTGATTCATGTCAACAGGCAAAACAAAGAAAATCTTCATTCAGGAGCAAAACTGAATCCTCAATTCTTGAGCCTTATCACTTACTGCATGTTGATCTATTTGGTCCAGTCAATGTAATGTCCATTGCAAAGAAGAAATATGCTATGGTTATGGTGGATGAGTTCACAAGGTACACTTGGGTGTGTTTCTTGCACAAGAAGAATGAAACTGCATCTACTCTAACTGATCATGTCAGACAGCTGGATAAGTTGGTTAAAGATTCTGTTAAAATCATAAGAAATGATAATGGAACTGAGTTCAAGAATTCAATCATGGAAGAGTTCTACAAAGAGCATGGAATAAAGCAGGAATTTTCTGCACCTGGAACTCCACAGCAGAATGAAGTTGTAGAAAGAAAGAACATGACTCTCATTGAAGCTGCACGAACTATGCTTGATGATGCAAAGCTACCAACCTACTTTTGGGCTGAAGCTGTGCAGACTACTTATTTTACACAGAATGCTACACTCATAAACAAGCATGGAAAAACACCATATCAGATGGTGAAGAAAAAGAAGCCAAATCTGAAATACTTTCATATATTTGGATGCAAGTGTTTTATTCTTAAGACTCATCCTGAACAATTGTCAAAATTTGATCTAAAAGCTGATGAAGGAATTTTTGTTGGATATCCACTTTCCACAAAAGCCTTCAGAGTATATAATTTAAGAACAAGGGTTGTCATGGAATCTGTGACGGCCTCAACCCCGGGGTCAGGGGCTGACGTCACCAAAATATAATAAACTACAATATAACCTACTAAATAAACTTTATTATAACACAAGACCCCAAACCAGGAGCCGATGCAGGTTCAAGTATTATTTAAGTTACAAAACAACACTAACTTATTCAAGATCCGACATCCTAACTTATTACAGCAACTCATCGAACCTCAGGGTCTGATACAAACTACCTCAGAGGAGCCGGGACCGGAGGGGCTGACATTCTATGCTGACCTGGTCTTCTAGACATCTGCAATAAATAAGTACAAAACAAGCTGCAAGGGTGAGCAATCCATTGCTCAAAAGTACCTCTATATGAATAACCAGTAAAACAGAATATATAAAAACAATATAAGAACATATATCAAAACTAGTTTACGTATAACAGGTGAAACAGGTATAAACTAGATATCAAAACTAGCATGCTCTGCAAAATAATATCATCTGTAGCGTGCTGTGTCAAAATACCTGAGTCCAATATTAGCATGCTATTTTCTTTCCAAAACCACAGTCCATTTCTGGACCCATAAATCATATGTCCCGTTACGGGGACCATAAACCATTTGTTCTGTAACGGGAACCATTAAACCAAAGTCAGATATAAAAGTGGATGAATTCTAGGGACAGCTGATCAGTCTATCCCGCCACAAATTGTTCTGGAACTCAGAGACTAGCTAGGTCTCTGTTATGCTGGACTAAGCGGCCTACCAGTGCACATCCAACTTATCCTCTTACGCAACCATGTTGGGCCGTTACCTAATAACGGGCCTCTTACGCCACTGACCATCCAATATCTGATTCGTGTTTATCCAGTTTTTAAAATAAATTACACCTATCTCTTTTTAAACGATTACAACACACATTCTAAAAATCCTTTTTAATTTTAATCACAATCTAGAGATAGGCATTTTCAGAAGTTACTTTCTCCCCAATACATCCGTTAATAAAACATAATTAAATACGGGGAATACGTAACTTAAAACGTTTTGTTCCAGTACATAATTTAAATCAACACTATTCATATATACCGAACTGTAAAAGAATAGTTCAGGGGTACTTGCCTTGCGAAGCATTGTACTAACACTGGCTTGACTCTACTTGACTTCAACTACGGGGTCCTTCGACTCGAACCTACGAAATTGAAACAACCTAGGTTAAACGACCGATTATGCTTGACTTTTCCTCACTAAACTAATTACCCAACGATACAATTCCCGACTCGTATGCATTCAAATAATAATAATATACACACAATAATAGTGCACATAGAAGCCTTGTGAAGCTTTATACTAACATTGGCTTGACTCTACTTCACTTCAACTACGGGGTCCTTCGACTCGAACCTACGATATCGAAACAACCTATGTTAAAAGACCGATTATGCTTGACTTTTCCTCACTAAACTAATTACCCAACGATACAATTCCTGACTCGTATGCATTCAAATAATAATAATATACACGCAATAATAGTGCACATAGCAACCAGGGTTCAATTTTTATTAAACGAGATATATACACTCGATTCGTAATTAAAGGTAATTTTTAGAAAAATTTGGACAGCGACTCCTCTGTTTATAGACCTACCCGTTGAAACATCAATCGACGTCAATTCCCAACAAATCAATTCGAACTGCCACATAAATAAATTTATAGTCCCGAAAATAATTTATATGAGTTGTTTATTGATTTAAAATATTTAGGACTCAGAACAGGCTCATCACCGTCCACCGTGCGCTCGTAAAAGAATTCATCGCGCACGGCGGCAAAACTTATTGGTGCCCAAAAATATACGCATGTCTGAATAAATTTCACCGATTAAAATTTATCGCTCGCTTAATTTATAATTTAATATCACAAATTTTAATCAAGAATTTCCTGCAGCAAAAATGAATTTAAAATTAAAAATTATAACAATCCAAACCTACTATACACACGGGCCCAACAAAAGCCCAACACAAAAATCCAATAAGCAGGCCCAAATTACAGGCCCAACTGCAAACAGAACCAGCCCAAACCAACAACCGGAGAAAACAGGAGCAAAAACACGGCGCCACATGGCCAAACGCGGCCGTCGCCGCTACACACACACACATCACAACTCACAAACACACACACTACACACATACACACACATACACACATATATACATACATATATATATATACCGAACACAACCACACCACCGCCACCACGCCGGAAACCGGCGGCAATGTCGGCGAAACAAGAAAGGAAAATGGCAACCAGGACAGTGAAACAAGCAAAAGCAATTACCAGGGACATGAGGCGATAGGGCGAGAAGAAAATCAAGAGAAAGAAGAGAAATCGAGAGACTCGATTGAGAGGAAGAGATAGTAGGAGAGAACCAAGAGAGAGAGAAGGCACAGGGGAAATAATAGAGAGAAAGGAAAAGAAACAAGGCACAAACACGTATCACAGTGAAAACAGGAGTTTAACACGTGTCCCTGGTCTAATTTTTACAAATATTTGGTTCATCCATGCTCACAATAACGTACCAACTACGCTCTTAAACGTATCGACACAATTTACAACTTTATACCAAAATTCTCGACATATTCGGAATAAATAAAAAATAATTTTTTTGAGATTTTTAAACTATTTTTAAAAATGCAACTAATATCCGTTTTTCACGTTTAAGCGAAACTAGGCGAGGGTAAAATTAATCCCGAAAACAACCAAAATAATTTTAAAATTCTCAGAATATTATGAACTTAATAAAATATGAGTTTCATAATTTTTGAAGGTTCCTGGAATTAAATATGGATTTTACAATTAAACTAAATCAGAAAATCATTCAAGAATAAATAATTAACAGAATATATTGATTTGTAAATTTTATAAAATCCCAAAAATAATTATTGAAATTATAAAATCATAAAAACAATTTTAGAGACAACCCAAACAATTTTTGAAAATAAGATTGTCATAAAATCATTTTTTAAAAGTGAAATAAAAATAAAATAGTGCAACAGTTAATCATAAAAACACACCACGCAATCCAACAACCATATATAAATAATAATAAGTCAAACACAGGGACCATAATTAATACAAAATTCTTTATTTAATTATTTATGCAATAATTACATATTTAATTATTACAAAAATGTACGAGTCGTTATAGAATCTATCAATGTATCTTTTGATGATAGAAAGATTACTGGACTTGAAGATTTCAATGATCATGATCAGCTGAGATTTGAAAATGAAGATTTAAATTCTGATTCTGTAAATTATGATGACCTAAATCCTGATCCTGTAAGTTCTGACCGGTTAAGTTCTAATGTCATTGAAACTGTGGTAACTACTCCAAAGGAAAATGCACCTGTTTAGGGGGAGCAAGTTGATTATCCTACCATAACTCAAGACTCTCAAGAAGCATCAGAACCTGTAACTGGTTCTTCAAGTTCTGATTCATCAAGTTCTGATGAGCCAAATTCTGGAAACTTTGATTCTTCAAATCCTGAAGGATCCAACTCAAATTCTGAAATTTCAGAGAGCATAACTTCAGGGGGAGCATCAGAAAGTGCTGATGGAGACAACATGGATCATGGGGGAGGATCCAGTTCTAGAGATCAACTTCCATCTGCAAGGAAATGGACCAAATCACACACACACCTGACTTAATAATTGGAGATCCTGAAGCAGGTGTCAGAACAAGAATATCAAAAACAAATGAATGTATCTATCATTCCTTTCTATCTCATACTGAACCAAAGAAAGTGGATGAAGCTCTTCAAGATGCTGATTGGGTGCAAGCAATGCAGGAAGAGTTAAATAAATTTGAAAGAAATAAAGTCTGGACCCTAGTGCCAAGACCAAAGAAAAGATCAATTGTTGGCACAAAATGGGTGTTCAGAAAAAAAAACTGACAGTGATGGCATAATTATAAGGAATAAAGCAAGGCTGGTTGCTAAAGGTTACTCTCAGCAGGAGGGTAGTGATTATGATGAAACATTTGCTCCAGTTGCTAGATTGGAAGCCATAAGAATTTTTTTGACTTATACTGCTCACAAGAAGTTTAAAGTCTTTTAAATGGATGTGAAACGTGCTTTTCTCAATGGAGAATTGGAAGAAGAGGTATATGTCGAACAACCTCCAGGCTTTGTAGATCCAAAATATTCAAATCATGTCTACAGGCTTGACAAAGCACTTTATGGCGTTAAGCAAGCTCCAAGAGCATGGTATGAGACTCTAGCTCAATTCCCTCTGGAAAGTGGATTTACCAGAGGCACAATTAAAGATGCTCCGATTGCACCATCATAGCACTGAGCTTTCAGTCTCATATTACAACACTCGGTTCTCAACTATACCTCTCTTTGTTGGGAAGGCAATTAGCCTTGGGAAAAATGATTTTCACGATATCGATGAAATTTAGACAATCTTAACAAGATTTCCAAATCTAACATCTGAACAAATAATGAGCTCTGAATAAAAGAGTCGCAATACTCAAAAGATTCATAACTTGGAAGGAAGAATATAACAAGGATTATCCTTCCATGTCCTTGGAAGTCTATATTGTGATATTATGGAGAATATCTATTGAAAGAAATGATTGCTAAATAATAACATCATACGAATGATACTTGTAAGATTTTCCCATTGAAAGAATACTTTTCTTCTTGAATAATGAAAGAAATATTGAATAACATCCTCAACCAAAGGTTAACCATCGAGGTCTCAAAGAGGTGCTATTTTGAAAGAAGGAATTTTATCCAATGATTAATAAATAAGCCAAATTATAAACAACTGAAAACTAATCCAGCATATTCCGACTACCTGAGGTACTGTACCAAATAATCTACGAAACAGCTTGCCATTTCCTACCCGTTTCCTGGCTGTGGTTCTCATGACAGGCATCTTGATTCACTGTTGTGTTGTGTCATTTTAAGAAAGCAAGTGTGAGCTAAGATGCTCAGCATAATAATGTACAGTATGAAAATGACTGTATAATAACATTTTATATTGTATATATGTTTTATTTAAAAGTAGATTTCTCGGTATCCCACACCTTCTTATGAGAATAATTCTTTTAAGGGGTTTTTTATAACCTGCGAATACCTTAATAGTAATCCCATCACCTAGGCTTGGGTTACAGTATTGCATATCAATTCCAATTGGAAGATTTTGGACATCTCATAGGAGCCACCGCATACGATGATCAGTCGTCCTACGGAAAGTAACCTTCTTTACTAGTAAAAGGACAAATACCGTCATCTCTCGGGTATCACCCTGGCCGCATTCGGGCTACGTGTCCCATTTTCGGGTATACACATACTTCACAAGTTCCTAAGTACACAAAGTACCTTCGCCTGCGGTACCTTTGGTAGCCCATCTAGCACACATAGTACCAGAGTCTACCCCTCCATTGTCCTTCAACAGCATCCTATCAATCTCGGGAACTTGAACCACATCGAAGTTCCCCAAGCGTTTTGCTTGTTGATAGAGATAGTTTATCTTTTTAGAATATAAGTGTATATATATGTATATACGTACTTCCGAGAATTTCGGAGGAAGTACTAGGGATGTGAGTTGACCGTTGTCAACAGATAATTAATAAGGGGAAAGTTTCTTCTTGAAACTATATTCAATATAATAATAGGTCGGGATAATATTCACCGACGATCTGAAATTATTCGAATGATACTTCTAAATCAGAAGGTATATCAGGGTCTATGATCTTTAAATCAATAACAATTCTTAAATAAATAATCATTAATTAAATAGTAGTCTATAAATGATTAAATGATAATTGATATTCATCATACCTCGAATGAGTTATTCTTTTAAAAGATTTATTTAAATAGTGTTCCTCAACTAGTTTGTGTTTACATAATTAATAATCTATAATGATTAATCGGGTTTGAAATAAATAACGTTGAAGTATGCTACTCCTATAATAAAGGAATACATATATAATATTTAATATCCGAATCAATAAAATATAGTTGAGGGAATATGCTCATTGGGAAATCGTTTTAGAAGTTCGAGGTGTTTTAGTGTTTCGTAAGTGGACGATGAGTCCCTTTAAAACGTACTATTATGGACTTATATCCGTCCTATAATACCTCCGGAGCGATTTCCGGGTTTTATCTTAAATCCCGACCGACCCTCGGTCTTCTATCATACATTACGCTTAAAGCGAAATAACATTTCACGATATATACTTATCGTACAACATCGCTATATCATGCAAAAATTCAAAACTACGTATCATGGCAAACATAGTATTTATGCGATGATAGTAAAACAATCTTTTCACAACACAACAGTAAAATGGAGTTGGGTTTGTAAACTTGCCTGGGTATCTCGAGGTGGAGGATGCTCTAGGTCCCGCTCAGAAATCTATAACCATAAACACATTTCATTTCGTTGGGTTCCGCCCTAATTCACGGTAATTCGCACTCATGCGCTACTCATTATACACCCTCTCAACTCATACTACCCTTAACATTTCTTTTAAGTCATAAACACTTTATGGTCACTTCATTTTCCTAAGTATCATGAGTTCATTCTCATTATCGTTGTCGGCTCCGCTTAAGGATTCTTACGGTTTCTACTCGCGCGGTCTCGGCTCTGACATTTTTATAAAATTGATAAATCATTATTTTCACTTGAAATTTTTATGACAGTTAGAAAACTCCACATGTTACTCTCTGTAAAATTTTCATGATTTAAGAATGCATTTAAGTCTATCCTTTATATTTTCAAAGTTCGTGATTTGTAGCAGTTTCTGTCGCGTAAAACACTTTTACTAAAATGATCATAACTTTTGATCCGTAAATCGGAATTAAGTGATTAAAGCGCCTAAACGATCCTTATAACATTTTCTATCTTAAAAAAAGGTTATTTCTCATGAATCTACAGTTTAAAACGTCGAGACTTTCTGCAGAAACTTAAAGTTACGGTTTGTTGGTTTTAACGAAGTTACGTTTACGATCGGGGTTTCGTTTATGCCTTAACTATCAACACAACCACCAACAATCATCATATCATCATCAACACACAAACTCCTCTCAAGAACATCATGTTCTTGAGTCAACAACAACCAACCTTAAATCTACTTAACTTAATCATCAAGATTTCATAAACAACACTTAGTATGCTAGGTTTACTAATACCCACTAAATGGATCTTAAACATGAACCTTAAATAAAGTTAGGCCAAAGATTTTTACCTTTCTTGAAAGCTTGAGATGTGTTCTTGAGGATGGTGGAGTCTTGGAAGTGCTTGGTATGATTTTTGGAACCTAAAACCACCATTAAAAATCAAGAACTAAAGAGAGGTTACTATTTACACTATTCACTAGTGAACTTCTTGAATTTATTTCACCCATCAAACCTTGATAAAAAGAGATGAAAGATTTTTCTTACCTTAGTTTAGTTGCTAGGAGACTTGGGAAATAATTGTAGGATTTTACAAGAACTAGAGTTTGAAGTTTTGAATTGCAATTTCTCTTATTTCTTCAAAATAGCCGAATGGGGCTTGGTGATGGGGGGGGGGTATTTATAGCCCTTGGTTGCTTCTCTTGGAAGAATTTTTAGGTTTCTTCTTGGAAGGTGAGTTGATATCTTGCAACTTGATTTTTATTCTTCCTAGTATAGCATTCTAGGTTTATTCCTTGTCTCCAAATCCATGGACAAATCTTTGTAGCGTGCTAGCTTACAAGCTAAACTACAAGGTTAGCTCCTTATCACACTATTTGCTAGCTAGCTTGGTCATCCTAGGGTTAGCTTACTATTTGATGAAGTAACCATGGTTACTTCCTTACCATGGTTTAGTTAGTGCATTACGTTTAATTAATCATTTACGCGTTCGCTCGGTTACTTAAACGTTCTCCGCAATACTTATTCGTAATTGGTTCGCAATGTAATTCTTTTCATTTCTATCCCTCATATTTTTATTTATCCTAATTGAATATAAATCCGTAAGATTTTAATCTCGTACTTACATTGTGATTCCCGTAATCCTTGATAAGTCGTAATTACGGTTGTTTTTTAGAGTTCGTTTCCTTCGAAAACTAATAGCGTTTACATACACTCATTTGGTACGTATAGTCGTAATATCTATTCCGAAACTCATTTTATTATGCACTATATAGTGTGGGCTCAAAAGTTTTCCCGTCTGACAGGGTTACTATTCATTAAACGTTTTACAGGGTCTCAAAAATTCGAGTTATTACAGTCTTCCCCTCTAACAAGGATTCCGTCCCGGAATCAACTAGAAAATAAGTGGGGATATCTATTCCTCATGGTGTCTTCAAGTTCCCAAGTTGATTCCTGAACATTTTGATTTCTCCACAAGATCCTAACTAGCTTCACCATTTTGTTCCTCATCACTTGTTCTTTCTGGTCCATTATCCTTATTGGCTGCTCGATGTAGGTCAGGTCTGGTTGTAAATCTACGTGCTCGTACTCTATTACATGTCGGGCATCCGCATGGTACTTTCTCAACATGGATACGTGAAACACGTTGTGTACTTGTTGCAAATTAGGAGGCAAGGCGAGCTCGTAAGCTAGAGGTCCTATCCTCCTCAAAATTTCAAAGGGTCCTATGAATCTGGGACTCAACTTCCCTTTCTTTCCAAATCTCATCAATCCTTTCCACGGAGATACCTTCAATAACACCGAATCTCTTACTTCATATTCCCTATCCTTCCTGGTCTGATCGGCGTACTTCTTTTGTCTGTCCTGGGCTGCTGCCAGTCTCTTCCTGATGAGTTTCACCATTTCTCTGGTCTGCTGGACTAACTCTGGTCCTAATAGCTTATGTTCTCCAACTTCATCCCAACACAGGGGAGAGCAACATCTTCTCCCGTAAAGAGCTTCATACGGGGGCATTCCTATGCTAGCGTGATAGCTGTTGTTGTAAGAAAATTCTATCAGGGGTAAGTGATCATCCCAATTTCCTTTGAAGTCGATGGCACATACTCGCAACATATCTTCTAGGGTCTGTATAGTCCTTTCACTTTGTCCATCCGTCTGGGGGTGGTAAGCGGTACTCATGTTTAGTCTGGTGCCTACACATTCCTGGAAGCTTCTCCAAAATCAGGAATTAAACCTCGGGTCTCTATCTGACACTATGGCTACAGGAACGCCGTGTCTTATTACAATTTCCTTCAAGTAAATATCTACCAACTTGTCTACGGTGTACCTTTCGTTTATCGGTAGGAAGTGTGCGGACTTGGTCAGTCTATCAATGATAACCCATATAGCATCGTGACTGGTCTTTGTCCTAGGTAAGCCTGTCACAAAATCCATAGCTATGTGTTCCCATTTCCATTCCGGAATTTCTAGGAGTCGTAACAGTCCACTAGGTCGCTGGTGTTCCGCCTTCACTCTTTGGCATGTCAAGCATTTGCTAACCCACTCCGCTACTTCTCTCTTCATGTTAGGCCACCAATAATATTTCTTAAGGTCACGGTACATTTTCGTACTTCCTGGGTGGATTGAATATCTAGAGCTGTGCCCTTCATGCAACAGCTCGTCCTTTAATTCTTGAACATTCGGAATCCAAATCCGGGACGCATACCTCATGATCCCTTCCTCATCCTTCTCGCGTCTCACTTCCTCACCGGTCAATGTCCCTTTTTCCTCGCTCATCTTCTTTTCCTGACATACTCGTATCTTTGTAGTCAGTTCTGGTACTAGCTTAATCTCAAATAATCCTTCCGTGCCCTTACCGGCCATTCTTACATCGATTTCCATCTTCTCAAATTCCTTAACTAATTCCTCCGATGTCATTATCATTTTGAGTCTTTCCTTCCTACTAAGGGCGTTAGCCACCACATTGGCTTTACCCGGGTGATACAAAATTTCACAGTCGTAGTCCTTTATCAACTCTAACCATCTCCTCTGTCTCATGTTTAGTTCCTTCTGAGTAAAAATATATTTGAGGCTTTTATGGTCAGTGTAGATCTCGCATTTCTCACCGTATAGGTAATGTCTCCAAATTTTTAGGGCAAATACTATGGCTGCTAATTCTAGGTCATGCGTAGGGTATCGGCTCTCATACTCCTTCAATTGTCGAGAGGTATACGCTATAACCTTGCCATGCTGCATTAGTACACATCCTAATCCTTTAAGTGATGCGTCGCTGTATATCACAAACTCTCCCTTTCCATCGGGAAGAGCGAGCACTGGTGCTGACACCAACCTCTTTTTCAGTTCTTGAAAACTCTCTTCACACTTTTCCGTCCATACGAACTTTTCCGCCTTCCGGGTAAGTCTAGTCAATGGACCGGCTATCTTAGCGAAGTCTTGCACGAATCTCCGGTAATAACCTGCTAAACCTACGAAACTCCTAACCTCTGTCGGGGTTGCTAGTCTTTCCCAATTGGATACAGCCTCTATCTTGGCGGGGTCAACTAAAACTCCTTTGCTACTCACCACATGTCCTAAAAACTGAACTTCTCTCAGCCAAAATTCGCACTTCGAAAACTTGGCATACAATTTCTCATTCCTCAAGATTTCTAAGACTATCCTCAAATGTTCCGCATGTTCTTGCTCTGTCCTTGAGTAGATCAGAATATCATCTATAAAAACTATCACACATATGTCCAGGTACTTTTTGAACACTCTGTTCATCAAATCCATAAAGGTTGCGGGTGTATTGGTTAATCCAAACGACATGACTAAGACCTCATAGTGTCCATACCTAGTGCGAAAAGCAGTCTTTGGTATATCTTCCGGTTTGATTTTCAACTGGTGATATCCTGTCCTTAAATCTATTTTGGAAAAATGTACAGCTCCTTTGAGTTGGTCGAATAGGTCATCAATTCTGGGAAGAGGGTACCTATTCTTTATAGTCAGCTTATTCAGCTCTCGATAGTCTATACATAATCTCATGCTGCCGTCCTTTTTCTTTACGAATAGTACTGGTGCTCCCCATGGTGACACACTGGGCCTTATCATTCCGTTATCTAATAATTCTTGCAGTTGAGAAGCTAGTTCTTTCATCTCAACTGGGGCTAACCTATATGGGGCCTTGGATACTGGCGCCGTTCCTGGTGCTAACTCTATAGCGAACTCGATTTCTCTGTCAGGTGGTAATCCTGGTAAGTTTTCTGGAAATACATCCTCGAATTCGTTTACTATGGGTATGTCCTGTATGTTGGGGACCTCCTTCTGGGTATCTATCACATAAGCCAAATAGGCCTCGTTACCTTTCCTCAACAATCTTTTTGCTTGAAGCATGGTCAAAAATTTCTGGTTCTGTCGTTGACCTTTAAACACTACTTCTTTATCATTCTGCACTCTTATCTTAACTTTCTTCTGTTCACAATCTATTTGTGCTCTGTTACGAGATAACCAATCCATTCCTAAGATCACATCAAATTCTCCTAACACGAATGGTATTAAGTCGACCTCGAAAATCTCCTCTTCTAATTTCAGCTTGCACTTAGGGTATATTTGATTTACAGGGATTATTTCTTTGTTTGCTATTTCCACTCGTAATACCTCACGTAAGGGTATGGCATTAAGTTTTAACTTGCTAGCAAAATCTTGAGATATAAAAGACTTGGTTGCTCCAGAATCAAATAGGACATTTGCATGTTCGGAATTTAACAAAAGGGTACCTGCTATCACGTTAGTGTTTTGGACAGCATCCTAAACAGTCATGTTGAAGGTCCTAGCGGCTGGAGGTCGGTTAGATGCAGCTCTACTCATTCCTGAGGCTGGGGGCTTCAACGTTGGGCAATCTCGCTTCATGTGTCCTACCTTCCCATATTGGAAACACGTTACTTTGGGCCGGGTGCAACTGTTGGCAAGGTGTCCGATTTGGTCACACACGTAACATCTCAGAGGGGCTCTTGTCTGGTTACACACTCCAAGGTGCCTCTTCTTACAGGTTTGACATTCTGGTATTGGGGCACGTGGTTGGCTATGAAATGTTGCCCTAGATTGTCTGCCGCCCTGGCCGACGCTCTCACTTGGGGCCTTTCTGAATCCGGGGCCTCTTGCAGATTGGGACACCGCTCCCCTGACGAACCTACTTGGAAGGCTCCTGTTTCCGGTTCCTATTCCTTGGCTTCCTATCTTCCTCTTCCTATTCTCCTTTTCTTTCATAGTCTGCTCACTACCAGCTTCAACAATCGAGGCTTTCTGTACTAAGGTGGCATAGTCTGTCAGTTCTAACACTGCTACTCTGTTTTGTATCCATTGTTTCAGACCAAGCTGGAACCTTCACGCTTTCTTTTCTTCAGTATTCACAAACTCAGGCACAAATCTAGACAACTCAGTAAATTTGGCCTCATATTCTGCCATGGTCATCTTATCCTGTTTCAACTCCAGAAACCTAATCTCCATCTGGGTTTCCATAAACCTAGGGAAGTACTTGTCTAAGAACAGTCGGGTAAATCTATCCCATGGGATCACAACATCAGTTTCTAGGTTTCGTTTGGACTCCCACCAATAGTTAGCTTCTCCTTTCAACATGTAAGAAGCGAAAATGGTCTTATGTCATTCCTCAACTCCTAGTATCTCGAAGGACTTTTCTATCTCTTTGAGCCAGGCCCGTGCTTCAACGGGGTTAGCAGATCCTAGAAACTCTGGGGGTTTGAGGGACTTGAAGGCTCTAAAGACAGTAGCTGCAGTCTGTTGGGCAACAGGGGGCTGTGGTGGAACAGGCTGTTGGTTCAGATTTGCTCTTAGCAGTTCCATAAATTCATTTACGGGGTTCCCTCCCTGATGGGTATCCTCAGCCTCTTCTTCTACATATTCTTCTTCATCATATTCATTATAGTCTATGTCTTCTTCACTTCCCTCATTTACTACTGGGTCACCTCGTTGTTGGTTAACAGACTCTGCGGGCTGTGCCCTGGTTCCTCTTCTACGGGGTGGCATTATTCTGATAAGGAAAATTGGTCACATAATTATGACAGTTAGGTTATTTTATTCATATATAAGCATGTCATTTATTATTTAACAGGTTTTATAAAATGCATTAATATAGACATCAATTCTTTAATAACTGCTTCGATATATATTCATAAGATCTCCCAATTATATCTTGGGGATGAAACAACTAGCCGAGTTCATACATGCCTGATTACAATCTAACATTGCTAGTTCTAAATACTGAAAGGAAAATACATAAGCCGTGTACCCTGAAAGGCTAGGAACGCTATCTACTACTAGCAATCCTATCAAAATTGGTGATAAGTCATTCAGCCTCCTTTAAGGTCTACATCTAGTCACTAATCTCTCAGTCACTATCACTGCGAGTGAGGTCACGCACCCTCCTCATCGCTCCTGCAATCATTATCTCTGCATCGACTATTGGGATTATCCTCCCACTGATGTCATCCTCATCTGAACCCTGGTACGGAGCTCGATCCCATCGATCTCTCTACGGGCTATGGCTGGGGAAGCAGCTCTGAGGTCTCCGGGGTATCCTAGTCGGGTAGCTCTCTCAGCTGTCAGTGCCTGGCATAACTCAGCAATACGGGCAGACGCCGCCGTGATCTCAGCGTTAAGCTGACTCACTACCTAGTCATGTACGGCTACATGCATGGTCGCCGGTAGTGGTAGAGGTGAGTCTGGGTTGCTAGAGGATATGTTCTGGACCTCATGGAACTGTGCGCGTATCGCCTCCTCATCATCGTCATCAGTATAGGACATAGGGCTCTGGATCCCTGGGGGTGGTGTAGGAGAGCGAATAGCCTGGTGTGGGTACATCTCTACATCTCTCCATACTACGCCATTAGCTACGGGGACAGGAAGCTCAGTCTCCTCCTCTAGGACATCCTCAGTAGGGTCATCGTCTGAATCATCAATGGGTGGGCTCTCTGGCTCGGGAATAGGGTTATGCTCAAGAATCATCAAATCATCAACAGGATCAACCTCCCTCCTAGGCTCCACTGGTACCTGACACAATAGGCAAGGTGTTACTAACTTAGAGTTGGAATTCCCTTGAGGGTAAAACAGTCAAGACTACCCGTGTAGCCCGACGACGAACTCGACTTGAGCTCTAATTGATTGTTTTATTATTCTTAGGTCTACATATTTTATATCCTATCGTTTCCAAGATTTGATAACCTAAGGCTCTGATACCATTTATGTGGCGCCCCAAAACCCGGGGTCAGGAGTCTCGGAAGCCACGCTATCTAATCTCACACAACTCACACTACAATATGTAAATACTCACGCTTCACGACCCCACACTTAACATACACACACTACAGGTTATTGTCTTGGAAACGAACCATCATTACTAGAGAAATTTTATTACAACCTAAATGTAATTAGTCTTACCGGGGATGACCTTTAAGTAAGGTTAATTCGCCGGCCGAATATACGCTTCTTATTTCTTATTTTACATAAACCATACTTATAAATAAGCCGAACTATAAACAACTAAAAACTAATCCAGCTTATTCCGACTACCTGAGGTACTGCACCAAATAATCTACGGAACAGCTGGCCATTTCCTACCCGTTTCCTGGCTGTGGTTCTCATGGGAGGCATCTTGATTCACTGTTGTGTTGTGTCAATTTAAGAAAGCAAGTGTGAGCTAAGATGCTCAGCATAATAATGTACAGTATGAAAATGACTATATAATAACATTATATATTGTATATATGTTTTATTTAAAAGTAGATTTCTCGGTGTCCCACACCTTCTTATGAGAATAATTCTTTTAAGGGGTTTTTTATAACCTGCGAATACCTTAATAGTGATCCCAGCACCTAGGCTTGGGTTACGGTATTGCATATCAATTCCAATTGGAAGATTTTGGACATCTCACAGGAGCCACCGCATACGATGATCAGTCGTCCTACGGAAAGTAACCTTATTTACTAGTAAAAGGACTAATACCGTCATCTCTCGGGTATCACCCTGGCAGTATTCGGGCTACGTGTCCCATTTTCGGGTATACACATACTTCACAAGTTCCCGAGTACACAAAGTACCTTCGCCTGCGGTACCTTTGGTAGCCCATCCAGCACACATAGTACCAGAGTCTACCCCTCCATTGTCCTTCAACAGCATCCTATCAATCTCGGGAACTTGAACCACATCGAAGTTCCCCAAGCGTTTTGCTTGTTGATAGAGATAGTTTATCTTTTTAGAATATAAGTGTATATATATGTATATACGTACTTCCGAGAATTTCGGAGGAAGTACTAGGGATGTGAGTTGACCGTTATCAACAGATAATTAATAAGGGGAAATTTTCTTCTTGAAACTATATTCAATATAATAATAGGTCGGGATAATATTCACCGACGATCTAAAATTATTCGAATGATACTTCTAAATCAGAAGGTATATCAGGGTCTATGATCTTTAAATCAATAAAAATTCTTAAATAAATAATCATTAATTAAATAGTAGTCTATAAATGATTAAATGATAATTGATATTCATCATACCTCGAATGAGTTATTCTTTTAAAAGATTTATTTAAATAGTGTTCCTCAACTAGTTTGTGTTTACATAATTAATAATCTATAATGATTAATCGGGTTTGAAATAAATAACGTTGAAGTATACTACTCCTATAATAAAGGAATACATATATAATATTTAATATCCGAATCAATAAAATATAGTTGAGGGAATATGCTCATTGGGAAATCGTTTTAAAAGTTCGAGGTGTTTTAGTATTTCGTAAGTGGACGATGAGTCCCTTTAAAACGTACTATTATGAACTTATATCCGTCCTATAATACCTCCGGAGCGATTTCCGGGTTTTATCTTAAATCCCGACCGACCCTCGGTCTTCTATCATACATTACGCTTAAAGCGAAATAACATTTCACGATATATACTTATCGTACAACATCGCTATATCATGCGAAAATTCAAAACTACGTATCATGGCAAACATAGTATTTATGCGATGATAGTAAAACAATCTTTTCACAACACAACAGTAAAATAGAGTTGGGTTTGTAAACTTGCCTAGGTATCTCGAGGTGGAGGATGCTCTAGGTCCCGCTCGGAAATCTATAACCATAAACACATTTCATTTCGTTAGGTTCCGCCCTAATTCATGGTAATTCGCATTCATGCGCTACTCATTATACACCCTCTCAACTCATACTACCCTTAACATTTCTTTTAAGTCATAAACACTTTATGGTCACTTCATTTTCCTAAGTATCTTGAGTTCATTCTCATTATCGTTGTCGGCTCCGCTTAAGGATTCTTACGGTTTCTACTCGCGCGGTCTCGGCTTCGACATTTTTATAAAATTGAGAAATCATTATTTTCACTTGAAATTTTTATGAAAGTTAGGAAACTCCACATGTTACTCTCTGTAAAAATTTCATGATTTAAGAATACTTTTAAGTCTATCCTTTATATTTTCAAATTTCTTGATTTGTAGCAGTTTTTGTCGCGTAAAACACATTTACTAAAACGATCATAACTTTTGATCCGTAAATCGGAATTAAGTGATTCAAGCGCCTAAACGATCCTTATAACATTTTATATCTTAAACAAAGAATATACAGTTTACAACTTCGATACTTTCTGTAGAAACTTAAAGTTACGGTTTGTTGGTTTTAACGAAGTTACGTTTACGATCGGGGTTTCGTTTATGCCTTAACTATCAACACAACCACCAAAAATCATCATATCATCATCAACACACAAACTCCTCTCAAGAACATCATGTTCTTGAGGCAACAACAACCAACCTTAAATCTACTTAACTTAATCATTAAGATTTCATAAACAACACTTAGTATGCTAGGTTTACTAATACCCACTAAATAGATCTTAAACATGAACCTTAAATAAAGTTAGGCCAAAGATTTTTACCTTTCTTGAAAGCTTGAGATGTGTTCTTGAGGATGGTGGAGGCTTGGAAGTGCTTGGTATGATTTTTGGAACCTAAAATCACCATTAAAAATCAAGAACCAAAGAGAGGTTACTATTCACACTATTCAATAGTGAACTTCTTGAATTTATTCCACCCATCAAACCTTGATAAAAAGAGATGAAAGATTTTTCTTACCTTAGTTTAGTTGCTAGGAGACTTGGGAAATAATTGTAGGATTTTACAAGAACTAGAGCTTGAAGTTTTGAATTGCAATTTCTCTTATTTCTTCAAAATAGCCGAATGGGGCTTGGTGATGGGGGGGGGGGGTATTTATAGCCCTTGGTTGCTTCTCTTGGAAGAATTTTTAGGTTGCTTCTTGGAAGGTGAGTTGATATCTTGCAACTTGATTTTTATTCTTCCTAGTATAGCATTCTAGGTTTATTCCTTGTCTCCAAATCCTTGGACAAATCTTTGTAGCTTGCTAGCTTACAAGCTAAACTACAAGGTTAGCTCCTTAGCACACTATTTGCTAGCTAGCTTGGTCATCCTAGGGTTAGCTTACTATTTGATGAAGTAACCATGGTTACTTCCTTACCATGGTTTAGTTAGTGTGTTATGTTTAATTAATCGTTTACGCGTTCACTCGGTTACTTAAACGTTCTCCGCAATACTTATTCGTAATTGGTTCGCAATGTAATTCTTTTCGTTTCTATCCCTTATATTTTTATTTATCCTAATTGAATATAAATCCATAGGATTTTAATCTCGTACTTACATTGTGATTCCCGTAATCCTTGATAAGTCGTAATTACAGTTGTTTTTCAGAGTTCGTTTCCTTCGAAAACTAATAGCGTTTACATACACTCATTTGGTACGTATAGTCGTAATATCTATTCCGAAACTCATTTTCTTATGCACTATATAGTGTGGGCTCAAAAGTTTTCCCGTCTGACAGAGTTACTATTCATTAAACATTTTACAGGGTCTCAAAAATTCGAGTTATTACAAGGCATATTGGTTTCTTGGTTTAGCAAGAAATAGAAATCAATTTCCACATCAATTGCAGAAGCAACATATATTATTGCCAGAAGCTGTTGTGCACAGATTTTTTGGATGAAGAACCAGTTACTGGACTATGGGTTAGAATTTTCTAAAATACCCATTTATTGTGATAATCAAAGTGCTATTGCTATGACAGGTAATCCAGTTCAACACTCAATGACAAAGCACATCAGCATTAGGTACCATTTCATAAGGGAACATGTGATGGAAGGTACAGTGGAATCGCATTTTGTCCCAACAGATCAACAACTGGCAGATATCTTCGCAAAACCACTATGTGAAGCTACTTTTATAAGACTGGTAAATGAACTTGGATGTGTTTCAGGTTCTTTCTCAAAATCTGCTTAGTTATTGCTCTCATGCATCAGACTTTATGATCAGTATTTACAGATTGTCTTATCTCTATGTAATATGTGCTTAAATTGTAATATATTAAATATTGTTTGCTATCTGATATGATTTTATATACTCTAATAGTATTTTGAATGTTCTGTGACTATTCAATCCAATAAGGATTATTTGTTAGATACTGACTTAGTGGTCTTTAACAAACTATGTATCCCATGTTTGAATCAGTTATTTATGTGGAAATACATAACACAAGCAAACTCTGATTTTGATCTTAGTTAAATTTACTTTGTGTATCTTATTTTTAGGTCACAAACTAGATTTTTCTTCTCATCTGTCAAATTCTGATGTCAGTAAATCTTAAAGATGAACTACATGCTTGATAAGCCTCACTTATCTAAAGAAAGAAAAAGAAAAGAAATTGAAGTTAGGTACTCCTTTGAGATCTAGAGTAAATATGTGAAAGGGAAGACCCAAGTGCATTGCTGGTATTAAGTAATATGCATTAGAAAAGCAAATAAATTTTTCTGGGTGACTTTTCACATTCTCTGATTACTGGATAAATACTCTGATAATAGCATAAATTCCGATAGCAGTTGTGACTCATTTACACTGAGAAGCCACTGTAAAAAGAATGTCAAAAGATGCATAAAATGAGCACAAACAGTTGAGGTGGACTTTTGCATAAATTTATTCTATAGTAGACTTCACAATTAAAGACAGATCTTAAGCATGTTTCTGAGTTATGCCTTATTTCTAAGATATACTGAAGTTTATCAGACTTTAATCATTTTCTGATCATTTGCAAATGCACACACTCTCACTCCATATGAATGATGAAAATTACTGTGGTGATTAAGTTATTTTTGACAAACAGTTAAGTATTATTTGCATAAATTCTGAGGACAAGTTCTGATGAAAGTTCTAATGATTAAACTCTGAAGAAACCAGTCAGTATTTGTATGAAGAATCACAGAAACAGACATTCACTTTTTGAGTACAGAAGCCATGTTCCGATGACCGTTAAATTCTGATATTAGTCAAGTTCTGATGCAAATCCTGATGGAAACTCTGATGCTTACGTGGCATTATTTAATTACTTGGCTTATTTTTAGTATTTACTGTAACGGTTATATTTTGTCAGAAAATAAAAATGTGAGAGAAAACAGTGATAATCATTTGGAATACTGTTGGAACCCAAATACAAGAATATAATATAATACAAGAATTCGCCAATCTTGAATGACTGACTGACAAGAAAAATTAACAACACACAAACGAGCACACAGGTATGAAACATAAAAAAATAGTGATAAAAGGTGCTAATAATGCCACAATTATTTCAAAACAGAACTGAGACACACCAAAGTTCTGGCATCAAATTTAATCATCAAAACTGTTTTCAACTAGAAACCTGTTGCAACCCATATGTTCTTTGCCCTAAAGATATTAGACATATCACAAACTATGCTAATGTTCTATACTATCTTGCATATCTTTCTATCATATTCCCCTAATTTTTTCCTTCATTATACAAGCGTCTAAATAAAAAATTATCAAAATTCTACATCTCTGACCTCTGGTAACTGGAGGCCTTTCCAATGATAAAATTTCAATCCACTTGAGGGGAATGTAAATGAATTTCCTATACATTTTTGCATCAAAACCCACTATCCGTTCCAACTTGAAGCAGGGAAATCCAACTTGCATCAAAACCCACCTAGAGTTTCTTGGTTGGTTTCTAATGATTTGTTTGTTAGGATCTCAATATAAATAACCAGAACATTACAAAGGTTCACCTCATCAGAATTGCCAAGATAAGAATTATCAATCTGTTATGGATAAAAAACTAAGGTTATTATTTGCTGTATTTATTACTAAGGTTCGGGAGCTCAAGGCCTTTAATGGCGGCTCTCGTATTTCGTAGCTTAACTCTGCCTTTATGAGATGCCTACGTATCTCTGTGAATTAGAGAATCAAGCCAAAAAACGTAGTTCTGATTTGTGGGGTGAGGCCCCTTATATAGATGTTCGTGGTCCTTGAATTGGACTTGGTATAGGAGACTTGGTAGCCAAGTCTCAGAATTAGAATGGACTTTGGAATCCTAAATAGTAGGAAACTGATTCCTTATCCTTCTAGGTCCCTTGGAGGCTAATCTGCAAGGATTTATGTCCTTATTGGACTCTTCTCAATAGCTAATTTTTCCCTTATTAATTAATTACGAAATTAATTAATATTCACGGTTTTTGGGCCTTCTTTGTTCGATCAGACCTGATCTGGTCCATCAGGCCTGATCAATGTGTTAACCTTTTTGGTCTGAATGTCATACATCTTCTTATTGGGCCTAACAACCCAAATCATGTATAATTAATATAATATTTAATTACACAATCAGGATTTATTTATCCCTATCACAATCATTTTCAAGTACGATGTGGAAGCATTTCGTGAGGTGATCTGTAAAAGTTCAGCAGCACTGAGTATAGTCGTTAATCAGGGAAAATATAAAAAAAGCATGAAAAAGATAGATAGTGCCAAAGACTATACCTTGTCATATTTCTTCATGATATTTGAAAAAGCTGCAAGGTTCAAGAAACTATTCAAAACATGAAATTTTAGTACAAAACAATTGGATAATATTATTTTGACACCAAGAATTAATTTTCAAGATAAAAAGAATCACAATGTCCCTTGCCTGTAGCTTTTAAGAAGCCGGAGCTTTTTATGAAATTCAACGAATGCTCTTTTAAGCTGGTCTTCAATTTTGCTCATGTTTTCCCTATTGAATTTCAGTTCTTTGTTGCAACTTGAAGCAGGGAAATCCTTTTTTGCTTCATAAGTTTCCTTCCACCTCTTTGGAACTGGACCCATAACTCGATCATTAAAGCTCTTGGATTTAGGCCAAACACCTGATAACCAAATAATTTTCTAAAAATTAATAATCTGAAAATTCTGAAAATGAGAAAAACACAATAAACAAATGAATGCACCTTTATCAGTGGAATTCGTGAATGTAGAAGTAGCAAGCAGCTCCTGATTCTCGTGAAAAGACCACGACCTGGTGGTGTGGAGTTTCAAACACCAGGTCAGCTTCAATTTAAGACATGTGAACAGCAAATCCTGAGAATCCATATCAAAAATTTGTATGGTCCTTGACCAAAACCATATATTAATTCCACTAATTGAAAAATTCTACTAATTTAACCTAACACGGGAGCTTTAATCAAAAAAAATTAAGAATACATAATCCAATATATAATAAAAAAACTTTCACTTGCATACATATATACACATAATAATCATATATAATAAACATTAGATGGGTAATCTACCTCTAATCGAAACTTGAATTGAATATTTACCCTAATCTTCGCTCAAATCAGTTTTGGGTTTTGGGGTTTTACTCTAATCGACTTTAGCTATTCGACTTTATGGAACAAGGAAATATATAAGGGATGAGTGACATAGATGATTGATTCGGGTGGGTGAGAGATGGCTGAGATAGATGAGCGAGAGAGATGGGGGAGAAAGAGACGGTCGAGGTAAAGATGAGCGGCTGAGAGAGATGTGCGAGAGAGATGTGTGGTTTTCTGAAATAAAATATTTTTTGAGTAAAAAAAATATTTGGTGCCAATTTTTATCTCCCTCATTGAAAAATTTCAACTCCCGCCTATAAATTTCAGTCAATTGGATTAAAATATAGCATGTATTGTAACACTTTTTTAAAAAATTGCAATTATTTCAAATTGTGAAAATAAACTTTTTATTTGCAACGCTTTCATATTTTTTTGTAGCACTTTTAAAAGTGTTGCAATATACTAGCAACTTTTGTGGCTATAGTAACACTTTATGCAACACAAATGTATATTGGGCTTGCAATTGGTCATATATGGTGTAGTGCTCCATATGCTTAGTTTATTCACTTCCCAAATATTTTATGTTGATAAGTTGATGTTTGATGGTTGTATGTTTGTGTTTTTTCTTAAACTCAAGAGAACACCTTTGATTCTTGTGAATCCAAGGGTTTCTCCATGAGATAAATTACTTATGTTATAGTAACATGTATTTTTGTAAAGGAAAATTGATAGAACTCTTTGCATGTTAGTGATCATTCTTGATATAGCTATTTCCAGTCTTGCATGTTAGTTTTATAATAATATTTTGATGAAAAAACCATGGTATTCTTGCTAGTTCATTCGAAAGCATGCATGTGTGATTAAACCCTTGAATTTCGAATTTGTTTGTGCATACTAGGAGTTTTTACCATGTTGTTTTGCTAAACTTTTGCTAAGGTAAGTTAATGTGCATGATCATGATTGTTGGTTAGGTGTTAAAAGTCGAATTAATAAGAAATAATCTCCCTTATATAGTCAAAATTTTGATGATTGTTAACTTGCATTATTTTTGGTAATTTATTTGCATGAAGGTGCACTGGGGTATGAATGATATCCAAACTTGTTGAGTCATTAGTTGAGTTCTTGGTTTTAAAGTGGGAGTTAAGGTGGAAGGGTTTATAATAGGATACTATGATTTTCCAGATTTGCACACTAGTTGTTAGTAAATTTTTAATGGGAATTTCTTAGGCCTTGGTATGCCCGAGCTACAGAGAGTTGATACTTGATATATATTTTAGTCTCGGGGTAATAGATTTAAGAAAACCTACCGTTTAGTGAGGTGCACAAGCGAAAATGCTAAATCTACCAAAATAGGGGACAGTTTAGGTTTGGAGTAGTTTGGAGGTCATAAAGTGATGTTATTGTTAGGTCCCGAATTATCGTAGAAGGAGGGGTTGAATACGATAATCACTAAATTTAAAAATTCTTTCAAATCTTTAGCGGATATAATATTTAGTGCTCGGTTAGTGGTTTCGTGTTCTTGTAAGAAATAGTGTTTGGAACGATAAAAACAAGAAACACAATATATTCGGGAAAATTTATATTCGTATATAAATCCTCGAGGGTGTTACTACACTCCGGTAAATAAATTAACATGCTACAATCTAAGAACAATAAAGTTCCTAGCTACAACAAAGATTTACAAATCAAATCCTATAATCTAGCTTTTGTTTGTCTAAGGATTTAATTACCGTGTAACGATTATAATGCCCCTAAGAATATACAAGAGTTAAATCGGGCATCATAACGTTACTCCGGTGAGAAGTTAAACGGATATTCAAGAAGCTTGAGCTTCTCTGTAAATCAATGCTGCCATTTTCACTTCTCTTTTGGGAGAGAAGATGAACATAATTTAATCAAAAATGAATGGCTCTTCTCTTCTGCTGCAAAGTGTAGACTTTATCCAATAAAATTGTGTGGCTGAGGAGAGAGAACTCTGTGTGGTGACAACTTTATTTCTCTGTGGCGACCAGGAGTACAGGTTCTGTGGCGACAGGCTGATACAACTCTTGATTTGTGCCTTAGAATTATTTACTTCACTCCTCTGTGGCAACAAGGGGGTGGGGGAATTTCCTATGGTGACATGCTTATTAACCATTACA
Source organism: Apium graveolens (assembly GCF_009905375.1). Lineage (NCBI taxonomy): Eukaryota > Viridiplantae > Streptophyta > Magnoliopsida > Apiales > Apiaceae > Apium > Apium graveolens. Next base: position 230,696,924 of record NC_133650.1, on the reverse strand, counting down.
TTTATAGTACATATAAATGTACTAAGTAAACAAACCAACCTGTACACGATTTAGTTTTCTTTCTCTTTTGTTTTGTTTTGTTTTCCTTTTTCTGTTTTCTGTTTTCTTTTTCCTTTTTTTTCTTTTTTTTCTTTTTTTTCTTTTTTTTTCTTTTTAAGTTTAAATTGTAATTAAATTAATTTATAAAATAAACTTAAATATAACTTATATAAATAAACTTATTTAGATTTATAAAATAATATTATTTAAAGTTTATAAGATAAATCAATTTAAATTTATTAAATAAATTATATTAAAGTCCTTTAAATAAATTTTTTTAATTTACCAATTAATCTTTAAGCTTTGCTAGTCCCCTGAGCTGTTTAGCTGTATATCTCGCGCACCTCTTCTCATACTTTAACAGATAAATGTTTAATCGAAGTACGTTCCTCAACTTAACAATTCTTCTAAGAATAATACCCAGATTCCTTTCACGAGCTGTTGACGCCTAGTGCAACTGGTCTGGTTCACAAACGACTAACCCCGATTCAGGTCTTCATATTATGGCCTTGATTAAATTGTTAAGCTTGCCTCAACTTTATTGCTTCGAACACTGACTGTCAATAAATAACTGTAATTTCACTGGAATTCTTTATGGTATTTAGACAACGTCTTCATTAAACTATGTTTATACCCTGTCTTTAATTCTTCAGATTTCTATGCTTCGAACACTGTCTATCCTCAATCAATGCCAATACACTGAAATCTTCCGGTAGCACTTGTATACTGAATCTTCAACATTTCTGAAACCCTGAAAGTCTTTAACCTTTGTTCTTCACTGAGGCATGATCATATTAATGAACTTCTTTTAGTGACCTATAAACAGACTTCAGGCCTTCTTCTAATCTTCTGATTCTTTGTATTTTCCTTGTCTTCATTCTTCCTGATTTCTTGTGTAGACATAATATTATTAACCTGTCATATTCTAGTATTGTTATCATGTTGAGTTATCACGTAACTGTTAATACAACTACGCAGTCTCACCAACAATCTCCCCTATTTGATTGTTAAACTTAACAAACAAATTAAATAGAGAGGATAACTCAACTAACAACTAGAAAAAGTAATGTACCAGGACTTGTAAATAATGCTACTGGTTTTCTGGATCAAATACTGCATTTCCAGATAACTTGAGTAACTGAAGTGAAAGATGCTTGTTCTTCTAGCACTGAACTGATCTTCAAGTATTTTCATCTTCATTTCCTTGGTTTTTCAAATCTCTGCCAGATTCTTTTGTACAACCATATTTCCTGTTGAGAAGCACATATCTCTCTTGCTTCTCCCCCTATGAGAATCAACTGCTTAAAGGAGATCACCTTCGCTTACCACCTCTCCCGTACAATAGGATCTGCAGATAAAAATCAATGGTACTCCCCTTTTGGAAAACAGCTTCTTCCCGTATGAAGAATAGTGATGAACCAAACCACTTCTTCTGATCACTAGGAAATTACCTTGTGTTGACCACCTCTCCCATACAATAGGATCCGTAGTTACAAATAACAATGGTGTGGTGTAGTGTACACGTGCTTTACCTTTTTCTGCCTCCCTGCTATTTCTCCCCCTTAGTTGAGGAATCCTCCAAACTATTTTATAAGCTTTTATCTCCCCCTTAGAGAAGGAATTTATGCTATTATCTGAAGGAGTTCTCATATGTTGCTTAGTTGGAAAAGAAATAACAAGTCAGAGTCTGATCAACCATGTCCCCTGAAATTCTGTAAAATGGCTTCACTGTTGATCATCCTGTTAACCAATATTCCCAACTCCTTATACCTCCCAACTGTGAGATCACCAATTGTTACCAATTGTTAGCTCCCAACTTGTTGGTCCCGAAGTATTCTAATCCAATCTTTTAATGTTTGGTCCCTAAGAGTTAGGTTCTAATCATAAACTGATTCGAGACCCGGAGTATCAAGAACCATGTTAAGGGATAACGAATGGGATATGGTGTTTCTCTTTCTTCCTCACCGTGAGTGTGTGATTCTATTTCGTGTACCTCACAAGTGTTTCACTCTTCTCTCCACTCGTGTTTACACTCATTCTCACAAGTGTATCACTCCTCTCATAGCTCCAAAATCCAACTGTACCTGCAAGGAAAATCACCTTATCCATCCTTAAGGAGGTCACAGGTGGTGCAATAGGAGTTTGCAAATCCTCATCGTTGTTAGACTCGTCAGATGAATCTGAGTCATAATCTACAAGTTGCTAGTTTCCCTTTTAGGGTTCCAGATTCGAACTCTGGGAAGGTAAACAATGATCCAAAGAATTTAGCATAAAGATCAAAGTTCCCTTCTAATGTCTGTGAAGAAATTTCCTTGTGACTCATCAGGTAATATATGAATAATTGTCAACAAGTTGCCGATATGCACCTATGTCAGATCCACAATCCGCAGATGCATCCAGGTTTATTAGTCCTGGGGAGGTAGACACTAACCACAGACATTTGGCTATTGGATCAGTATCCTCTCCTAACACACATAAAGGCAGTTGGTCCATTAAAGAACCTTGAACAATCGAATCTGACCTTAAAATGGTCGAAACTTGTTTTTTCGTCAACTCATCCTATGTGTGTGTAACATTTCCTTGTGCATCAAGAATTGTTTATGTTTGAGGTGGTGACACTACATCAGATACCCTGGCCGATAGGCGAATTTCAATAGATGCACCCTATCGAGAGGATGCATCTAGTAACTATTTTTGTGCCTTTTCAGCCATTACATCTTTTTAAGAAGATGTATGGGGGTTAGCAGTTGCCTCGGTTTAAATACTACTCATCTTTGTAGGAGACATAGCTGCTGGGTTGACTTCAGAACCTTCCTTATATGGTGCACTAAGGCACTTTCTCCCTCACACTCATTCATACGTCATTTTAGGGGTAAGAGAATGTTGGTTGGTTCTGTGTTTGTCTTTACAGTCTAGGATAGAAGTTGTGGGTTTTCAACCTCATGACTATCAAATGAAAGAATTCTATTGGAGGCTGAACCTGCATCACAGAGCATATGGAAATATAAAGATAAAATGCACTTAAGATCTATAATGAATGAAAATTATACATATAATCTTTTGAGAGAAATGATGTACAATAGTGATTTCAAAATATTTTAATGAAATAAGAAATCACCAATGTAGAAAGAGGTTTGATTTTCTCCTAAAACTATTCGAGTGCACAAGTCTATTTTTATGCCTAAAAGGATAAATGATTTGATAAGACACAGACTGATGACCTAGCAGTATTAAGGAGAGAAATAGTGATTTTGTCTTTTATTATGAATGAGTTTTTATAAAAACATTGATCACTTAGGGTAAAGTCTAAGCAATTCTCATTCATATCAAAAGCTCCATAATCTATCTTTATAAGATTATAATCAACAAAATGGTTTATTGATAAATAATCTTAATAAGAATGACTATGCTGCTAATTTCAAATTATAGCGAATCTTTCAGATAAAGCAAAGCATATAAATCCACCAGAACTTAAAATCTCATAATTATCTGCACAAAATATTAACAATATATCATTTTCTGATACTTGTCAAGTACTTTAGATACCAATAATTATGTTGCATCCTATTTTAAATATTAAAATAAGATATCAATAAATTAAATACCAATTATCTATCAAAAAGTCATCAGCATTCAATTTCATATTATACATAATTGTTAACTCCTAACAATTGTAATATCTCAGACAATATTGGTTTGATAAATAAAGCAACATTAACCAACATTGTCTTGTTTGCAATCTTAGAAAAATATTTTAAGTTCCATATACTTTGATCCATTGAGTATTGCATCTATTACCAAAGTGTTTAGGAATTTGCAAATAAATATAAAAATTATTCTAACTTGACAACATATTGTTACTTTTAATAAAGCAATCAAACATTGTAATCATAGTTGTAGTTTAAGAAAGATTTCTACACTTTCTATATTAGTATAAGTGACTGAAGATAAACATTGATTACTTAGAGGAGTTCTAAGTAATGTCACAAATTCTAATACTTCACAATTAGTTCATAGTTAAACTCTTAACTAAATGTCATTAACTGATATAAGTCAATAATTTACACACAACTAATCATGCTACAATCATATTCTGATTTCAGTGAATTCTTGAGATATAAGCATTGCTAAATTCACTAAAACCAAAATCTCATAATTAATTTATAACACATAAGTTACAATCAATATACTAGATATCAACTGTTGACAGATTTAGTTATAATCAATCATGCTGCTTATTTATTTTAAGTTAGTTTGAACTATGGAGCAAATAAAATCATTGAATTGCTTCAATTTCCATAATCCAAACTACCCAAAATAAATATTAAATATCTATGAGGTAGATATTAGCACTTAAATATTTTCATAATTATCCTTGAATAATCACCAATAGGATATATGACTTATATACATGGCAATCACTCTCTGGATAATTAGTAATTTTATAAATACTTTCTAATCATATAAAATATTGAGAGTTTTATACACATCACTTAGAAAATACTTCAACTTTCAATATTAGTGATTTTAGAAATAAACACTGATTACTTAGAACAAAAAATTCTAAATAATATCACTAATACTAAAAGTATCACAATTATTCGTACAAGATACAAATAACTATGCTGCATATTATTTTAATATAATTTAAATTATGAGACTGATATAGAATGGAATTGTCTATAGTCATAATTTAAATCAGTTAAAATAATATTCAAACTTAATGCTATAATACTTAACTACCACAAATGTGTATGAAATTGTAATAATGATAATCAAGATAGTAGCACTAAGTACGAGGTACTGGATTATTGATGAATTCACAAGTCCTTTAAATATTGAAGATTTAATACTTGTGAACTTATATTAAGAATTCCTTACAGATGGGATTTCCAACTAATGCAATGAATGATAACCCAGACCTTCAAACCAGTCTTGAAAAATTAACTTTAACAAGTGATTTAATAAATGTTTATGTTAAAAACTCTTTAACTAAAAGACATGCTCTCGAATTATATGATACCAGGTGTAATGGTGCCTTTTCATAGAGTATTCCATAGTGTTGTTGGATTTGAGGTTGTTTCTTATCATAACAAGAAATCAATCTTCGTCCACGAAGTTGTCAGCTTCCTGAGATGCTTCTCCTGTCACTTAAGTTGATAGCTTCAGAGATGCTTCTCCTGTCTTTCTTACAACCTGCGTAATCTATATCTATATAGCCAAAAATGTGAAGCACAATATCTTTAGGGTACTTTACTCCAAGAGTTGGTAGTCCCTTAAGATATCTAATAATCTTGTTAATAGCTATAAGATTGGATTATCTAGGATCCACTTGCAACCTTGCACATTGGCATCTTGAGAACATTATATGTTGTCTATTAGCATTTGAGTAAAAGAGTGAGCTCGTCATACCTCTATAGCTTGTCATTATACCTGAGTTACACTGATCAAGCTTTAGTGGTTTCTGTTGGTAAGTAGTCTTGGCATGTTCAGAATCTTCAAAATTTTGCATCTTCAAAAGATCCTTAACTTACTTGTATTTCCATCATTCTTTTGGTTTACTTGTGTCCCTAAAAGAATTATTCTTTTGGCTTGCTTGAGCTCCTAAAAGAATTATTCTAATGGCCTGCTTAAAGTAATCCCAAAAAGAATTGCAACTTTCCAATATGCTCCTCTATACCTACTCTGCAATTACTTAGCAAATAATCTTGCACAAGTCTTTGTTAGTAGACCAACATATAACATTATCATTATATCACTGTACATATAAAATAATATGTTTGTGCCTAGTGATAAGAGAGTTATTAATATGATGACTCTACTAGTTTATATTAGACTGTAACTTCAGTTAGAGTGCCATACCATGTCCTTGACGATTGCTTGAGTAGTATACTAGTTTATACTAACCTGAAGTGAGCTTGTGAAGAAGAGATATACGTAGTCCAATAGATATGTGACTGCAAAGTCCATGAACTATTGTGCATTGACTTCCTCTTTTGACTCACCAACCAGGAGTGCACTTGTACACATCTACTAGAGTCCAATTCCAAGTGTAATGTGCATCTGGTGCCTGTTATTTGTTGTAATATCCTCAAGTCTCGTCATTGGTGCTATCTATTAGATACTGCTTCCTGATAATAACCTAGCATCCAGTTTGGCCTTTTCCCTCGTAACAATGCCATTGTCATCCAGTATGATTTCTGGTTATCCTTATACCAATTACAATATTGTCAATTGGTTTGGATACCACCTTCCCTACGATCTGATTGCTGACTGGTTGAGTTCATCTTGGTTTGTAATCACCCAATCAATCCGGATCTATCAGAGCTTCTGTAACTTTCTTAGTTTCTTCCTTAGATAGAATACTAGAGAGATACTCATTCACACTCAGTAGCCCTGCTAATCATTACTCCACCATCTGGATCACTTAAGAACTAGACTATGGGAATAGACTTGACATCAAACCCTTTATCTCAGCAGATATGTTCTTGTTGTGTCCTCTGAATTTTCAATATGGTGTTGTGTCTCACTAGTTGATCCTTCATTTTGCTCCCCCTAAGCTGTTGCTGGGATTTCCTGAAAATCCTTAGCCTTGCTGACTGGCTACATTGAAATAATGATTTATATTATACACAGCCATTCCACTGCTTGGATATGAATTATCAATACCATAAATTTCTCCTTTAACAGCTTGGAGCATTGAGTTATTGAACTGTGCACTTAGACTTTCAATCATCTTCTGTTGATCAACCATAAATGCCCTGTAGGTTGTAGACTCCACTGAGTAGCCATGAAGAATATCCTCACAAGTCTTAGCTGCAAATGCCAAGATATTCAAACAACTGAAAACATTTCATTGTTTGCTTCTGTAGAACATTCTCTCCAAACACTTTCAGGTTATCCAATGTTTGCTCTTGTTGGCCATTAACTCATTAGTGGTCTTCATGTATACATCCAGATCAAGGCTTGATCTTACTTGTTGCAAACTATTTTGACCGCTCCAGCCCTTTCGTATTTAGAAAGTCTTGATTAGCTTAATATTTCCCTTGTAGCTTTATTCAAGTTCTGGTTCTTCCCTTGTACCACGCCATTATGACTGAGTTTCCAGTGCTGAATATGTGTCTACAGTTGCTTCCTGTTTGATCTCCTGATATGATCAATCACCATCTGTGATGTCTTGTCTTGAGAACGCACGAACAACAACTTTGTTTGATAAGAATAGTCAACCACCATCACTAAGGTATATCTTTACTTAGATGTGATGTTTCCTTTGACTTCTCTTTCCGACATGCCTCATATTTACCATCTTCTATATTCTAGATGAGGCAGTCCTCTCACTAGCCCCTTTTCACAAAAGAGTTCCTTGAGTTGATGTTCAAGGGTGAGAGCTTCTAATGCCAGAGCTAAACTTCTGTCAGATGAAACTTTATAGTAGAAACCATTGACTTCACCTTTCCTGAGATTCCAGTCTAGCCATGAGCATTCCTTTCCTTACTCTAAGAAGAGCAAGCTTCTCAATCTTCCTGCTTCAGATGAGACACTAATCCTTCATTGAATTTACATTTTATCCTTTGATGCAGAACCGTCTGATAAGAGAATTTGTGCCTTGATTCTCCAGCAAAGAAGTTGCTTCAATTGTTATCAATGACTCCAATGATTAGTTGTTACCAGTGATAGCAATTGTTGAATCCATGATGACATCCCTTTTTCTGTATAGCTTTGTCCTGTAATGAAAACCTTTGCTGTCATCTCCAAAGATTATTGACAGAGTAGCTTATGTAAATCACATTTGATTATGAGGCTCTTTCTTTGATCACATGCCTTGAGTATCAAATACCAAGAATACATATGGATCAAATAACCTGTTACGTCTTGCACTCACAAATTGATTAACAGTTCTTGGTACCCAACTTATCAGTTTGGGTCCAGATGGATTAGAGATATTATTATAAACAGAGATAACAACTACAACCTCATCATGCTAATTTTTGTCTTTGACTGACCATGTTCTCCATTTTAATACCCTTGACAGATTTGTCTTAGGCTAGGAGATAAATGGTTTCAACCTTACATAAGGAGGACTAGCAATCTTTGCCCTATTGTAATTATAAACATGCTTTTTCTACAATTAATACAAGTACTAAGAGATGCATTCATGGTATAAAAAATAAGCAAGCATTGTATTAAGAATACATGACATTCATTCAGAAATATTACACGTAAGAATTAAGCAAGACAGACATAATATGGAACAAACTGAATCAACAAATAAATCACTAATTCTATCTAGTCCAATCATGTTGATGTATCTCATCTAGCTATCTCAATCCAAATATAACTAATACATCTTAACAAACAATTCAGATTAAATGGATAAATCACATTGTAATAGGATACAGAGAGTAAGTATAAACAGAGGTCTTATATGCTGGAAAACATATATCTCACTAAATCAATTAATCATGTTCAACAAATATTCAAACACATATTTAAGATCATCTAAAGTAGCATGCACAAGTTATACATCAATCCTAGTTACTAGAAAATAATCTAGTAAACTAGTACAACATTATCTATCTGTGATGATATCATGCTTGTGCGAGTGTTAAACATTTAAACACTTTGACCTTATCATGCATTGAATATTGAAAACAAAATATTGCAGTGGTTCAAGAAATTGAAACCTGAGATATGTGAGTTTGATCATCTTCAAAGATTGCTATGAAAGCAAGATATTCATGATTCTCGTCATCTGATCCATCCCAACTCTTTCCCGTGCACTATAAGTTTTGACTGGATGCTTCCCTAAGAAAACATTCCACCTTTGTCTCAACTCTTCAATTGAATCCCTACTCATCCTTGTTTGTCAAGCTTCTTGTTCTGTTGTAGCAAAATCCCTGATAGTTACTTGACACATATTTCTTGTCAAACCTGTAGCTATCAAATCTTATTTATGTCCCATTCTTAGTCTTGTAATCACCTCTTGAACTGAATCTGTAAAAGTCTCTGCTTCAGAATAAATAGGCTTGATCCTAGGATATAACTTATGTACTCCTTGTGAATCTGATGCGACTAAACTTCCCTGACAAGTGAAACACTGCCCTGACGTCCAGTCCCTCAAGTACTTCTACCTGAGTTTCTTCTGATTCAGCTATCAGTAACTCTTACATTATGTCCCGAGGTTCCAACCTTACTACATGTAACTGAGATATCTGTATGTCCCCACTAATCTCTCTGACCTCTACAATTACTGCCTGTATGATCTCATTGATTCCCTGATAAATATAGCATTGGTACAAACCACTGTGTGACTGTACAATCTGGAATCATAGAGTTGTCTTAAAATCTCCGAGAAACTTTGTACCCGTAGAAATTTCATTCAATCCCTGAGTCTGAAAACCAAGTGGTATTCTATGGAGTAAGCCTTGAGGAAGATCCGTAGTTTTCGTCTATAGGTCTTGAGATCAGTTCCATTGGCGTAAGAAAACCATTTCCTATAATTTCCGTTTTCGGGAATTTTCCGTCTGAAGAGCACATGGTCTTCGTTTTCTTCAAAAGATTAAAATCCACTTTAAAAGCCCGGAGTAATCTTGATTCTACCAATACATTGAGTACCCTTAATTAAATATTTAAGAAAAATTTAAATTTCAAGTATTTTTAATTTTCTTAGAAAATAAATTAATCAAAAATAAATATATACGTAAAATTTAATTTTCAAGAATTTTGAATTTTCTTAAAAATCAAATAAAATGTAAATTATTATTTAAGAAAAATTTAAATTTAAGAATTTTAAATTTTATGGAAAAATAAATAAATCAGAAATAAGAATTATGGGGTTACAGAAATTTAAGTGTTATGTGGCGATCAGGGGAACTCCTGGATAATTCTTTTTCCTATGGCGATTAGTTAAGCTCACAGTATTTGCAAAAGAGATAAAAAACAACTGAAGCTTCTGTGGCGACTTGTGTGTGTGGCGACTTCCTGAGGCTGTCTCACTATGGCGATGAGTTAATAGAGTTTCACCATCCAAACCAATTGGCATGTAATAAAATTACCACTACAGGCTGCCAAGGTGAAGGAAAAAAAATGGCAGCAAATAATTCAAGAAAATATTTTTGGCAACAAAAAAACATCCGAAAAACAAATTAAATTAAAAAATTCTTATTTACAATAAATTAAATAATAAATTAATTTATAACAAATTTATAAAATAAATTTATTTAAATTAAGTTTAAAAATAAACTTATTCAAGTTTAAATAATAAACTCATTTAAATTAAATTTATAGAATAAATTTCCTAAATCAAATTTATAAAATAAATTATGTAAATTCAAATTAATAAAATAAATTTGTTTTAGGATCCTGATTTGTGTATCAATGAGTCTGCTCTGATACCAATTGTTAGGTCCCGAATTATCATAGAAGGGGGGGGGTTGAATACGATAATCACTAAATTTAAAAATTATTTTGAATCTTTAGCGGATATAATATTTAGTGCTCGGTTAGTGGTTTCGTGTTCTTGTACGGAATAGTGTTTGGAACGATAAAAACAAGAAATACAAGATATTCGGGGAAATATATATTCGTATATAAATCATCGAGGGTGTTGCTACACTCCGGTAAATAAATTAACCGGCTACAATCTAAGAACGATAAAGTTCCTAGCTACTACAAAGATTTACAAATTAAATCCTATACAATAATCTAGCTTTTGTTTGTCTAAGGATTTAATTATCAAGTAATGATTATAATGCCCCTAAAATATACAAGAGTTAAATCGGACATTATAACGTTACTCCGGCGAGAAGTTAAACAGATATTCAAGAAGCTTGAGCTTCTCTGTAAATCAATGCTGCCATTTTCACTTCTCTTTTGGGAGGGAAGATGAACATAATTTAATCCAAAATGAATGACTCTTCTCTTCTTCTACAAAGTGTAGACTTTATCCACTAAAATTGTGTGGCTGAGGAGAGAGAACTCTGTGTGGTGACAACTTTATTTCTCTGTGGCGACCAGGAGTAGAGGTTATGTGGCGACAGGCTGATACAGCTCTTGATTTGTGCCTTAGAATTATTTACTTCACTCCTCTGTGGCGACAAGGGGGTGGGGGAATTTTCTGTGGCGACATGCTTATTAACCATGACATTTATAGTACTTATAAATGTACTAAGTAAACAAACCAACCAATACACGATTTTGTTTTCTTTCGCTTTTGTTTTGTTTTGTTTTTCTATTCCTTTTCTGTTTTCTTTTTCTTTTTCCTTTTCTTTTTTTCTTTTTCACTTTCTTTTTTTTGTTTTTGTTTTTCTCTTTTTTTTCTTTTCTTTTTCTTTTTAAGTTTAAATTGTAATTAAATTAATTTATAAAATAAACTCAAATATAACTTATATAAATAAACTAATTTAGATTTATAAAATAAACTTATTTAAAGTTTATAAGATAAATCAATTTAAGTTTATTAAATAAATTATATTAAAGTCCTTTAAATAAATTTATTTAATTTACCAATTAAACTTTAAGCTTCGCCAGTCCCATGAGCTGTTTAGCTGTATATCCCGCACACCTCTTCTCGTACTTTAACAGATAAATGTTCAATCCAATTACGTTCCTCAACTTAACAATTCTTCTAAAAATAATACCCAGATTCCTTTCACGAGCTGTTGACGCCTAGTGCAACTGGTCTGGTTCACAGACGACTAACCCCGATTCAGGTCTTCGTATTATGGCCTTGATTAAATTGTTAAGCTTGCCTCAACTTTATTGCTCGAACACTGACTGTCAATAAACAACTGTAATTTCACTGGAATTCTTTATGGTACTTTAGACAACGTATTCATTAAACTCTGTCTATACCCTGTCTTAGATTTTTCAGATTCCTATGCTTCGAACACTGTCTATCTTCAATCAATGCCAACACACTGAAATCTTTCGGTAGCACTTGTATATTGAATCTTCAACATTTCTAAAACCCTGAAAGTCTTTAACCTTTGTTCTTCACTGAGGCATGATCATATTAATGAACTTCTTTTAGTGACCTATAAACAGACTTCAGGCCTTCTTCTAATCTTCAGATTCTTTGTATTTGCCTTGTCGTCATTCTTCCTGATTTCTTGTGTAGACGTAGTATTATTAACCTATCATGTTCTAGTGTTGTTACCGTGTTGAGTTATCACGTAACTATTCATACAGCTACGTAGTCTCACCAACAGTTATGTGTACGCCCGCATTAGTCCTTGGTTATTACTGATACTAGGAAGTCTAGGGAAGGTTTGCAATTCGAAACAGGTTGGTTTAGAGTTATAATCAATGTTTAAAAAAAAGTAAAAAATAGGGAAGTTTTAAGACACCAAGCAGAATTGTGTCAACTTTGAGGATAGGCCCAGGGAGGCCTGGGTTAGGCCTTCGTGTCATTCTAAGTGCATAAGTTGTATTTCGGTCTTAAGACTCCAGTAGGATAGTTTTGTGAGGAATACTTAGAGTAGAAGGGTGTTAAAGACCCTAAGTCACACAAGGTGTCACCGAGAGAATGCAAATGAAAGCGCTATGATTTACCAATTATTTTTGTGAACCCTATGAGGGAGGCCTAGTTGGCCTTAGTGTTTACAAGTAGATAGAGGTCATTATAAGGTTAGGCCATAGGTATGGTCAAGAGAAATGTGATTACCAAGCTTAGGCACTTCAAGTTTTGAGACTAGTAAAGTTTCACTATGATAGTCAATTGGTGGAGATTAGATAAGTGAGATCATTCAATACCCTATGATGCACCAAGTATAAATAATATATTGCATGTACTTAACTGTGATTATGTGCTCCAAGTTATAATATTGATAATATATAGTAATATGTGTTAATTTGAGGTCTTATACGGAATAAGACACTAAATGCTATTTGGAGTCAAATTGTGCATTAGCATTAGGGTCGATTGTTCTTATAAGAGTCTTTTATAATGAGAGTTACTATTATTGTGTAGGATCAAGTGAAGATAGAAAGCTTGCCATCAAGGTCAAGTAGAGCTCCCGGTTGCTCCTAAGCCAAATCGATTTCTAGATAAAGCCTTCTGTAAGGCAAGTGTGTTAGTCCCATAACAATATGACAAGAATTACAGAAGGGGGGTTGAATGGAATTCTTGAAACTTTTTCTCGAAATAAAAATGTTCTAACTCGAATATATATAAGTGTGAATTGATTAGCACAATGCGGAATAGTTACTTGAATGAATCAAAACACGAGTAATTAAAAACAAGAGTCTTTAAAAACTATCTGGTGGATTTGAATGATTCCACCAGAGATATATTATATATCGAGAGAACTCCATGTGCAAAATGCTCACAGCTGCTTACAAATATTGAACAACTAAGAATGCAGAGAAATGTTAAGAATTCTACTTACAAATGTTTCTCTGCGTGTATCTCAGATTCATTAGTTCCTTAGTTGCTACTTCTTGGTTTATATATCACCAAGATTACAAAGTAATGAGACAGGATAATAAAACAAAACTATCTAGTCTATTATAATGCTACTTCATTACTCTATTCCAGCATCTTTGAATATCTTCACAATAGCATGGAAATGGCAATGCTTCTTTGTTCTTGAAAACCCAGTCAAATAGGCTACCACATTCCATTTGCATCCACTCGACGCATGTGACTGTGTTGTTACTGTCAACAGATATTTGAATTCTTTATCTGTCGGGTTCATGATCATCCGTCGAGATATTGATCATCCGTTGGGTTGTTGATCATCCGTCGAATTCATTGTTTGTTCATCCGTCGGGTAGCAATCAGGCACTTGACTTCATTTCACTTATATAAAATTTCAGGACATCATTTATGTACAATTAATCAACCTATTCTACATATCTAACTGAGGTCAACAAGACTCAAATACTACTACAGATTCTAAACAATGTGTATGTAGAAATGTGCTACAAACTTATTGTTACATAAGCTACTCACTCGATGGATAATAAGTCATCATCCGTCGGGACTATATTGAGTCATCCGCCGGGACTATAAACCTTATTCGTCGAGTGCTACATAATTTTACTAAGTAAAATCTACCAAGGTGTTTTGTTCATGTAATCATCAAGTACACAGTATATACACAATAATCTCCCCCAATTTATGTCTACTGGAATTGTAGCCATAAATTAAGATACACTTGATGATAACAAAACATCTTAAAAATACAACTTTAAAAGAAAATAGATATTACTAAAAAGTGCTTCAATTAATAAAATATACAAAGTTTTGATCACAGTCATTTTCAAGATGCTCCTCTAGCCTGAGCAGATTTATCTAGTTCCTTGAAGGTCTGGATCTCTTTCCAAGCTTTCTGTTGTTTTCCTCAATCTAATTTTGGAGCTGCCTGTGGAATTCCAGTTCATCAGATTCTGAGAGATTTAACTTTCCTTGCATTTTCAAAAGAGTCTCATTGCTGGAGATGCTCAATTGGTCTTCTAATCTGAAAAATCTTCCCACTCCTTTGTCATCCATGAACTCCATCAGCCAGTAGGGCCTTAGATGCACTCTTCTCCCTGTGTAGGGGATAATGAGAGTCTTTGGGAGTGCATCTTTAGCTCTAACACTCCTTAGTTCTTCAATCTTCTTCAGTACCAATCTTCTTGCAGTAATATTGAACCCAAAGTTCTTCTTGAAGGATGAATAAACTTTAATCAGTACAACTTGGCTTTCTTGAAGGATCCTGTAAAGTGGCCACTGAATTTCCTTTCCTCCTTTGTACTTGAACACTAACCTTTCAGGTAGGTTTCAGTATACATCAATTCCTCTCACTTCATCTAGTTCATCTAGATAGAGGTTTAGATCAGAAAATTCTTTGATATCACACAAGTACATGTAATCTCCCTTACTGACTTTAGATTGAGCTTTGACTAGAGATTTGGATTTGAGAGGTGACATCTTCACTTTCTTGACTGCTCTTGACTTTGTTCTCTTTGGCTTGTTAAGGATTGGCAAATAGAAGTCAGGAATTGGTATGTTCTCCCATTCTACTGGTTCATCCTTAGGCACAATAGGTTCACCATGGATGTTCCTGTAAGGGTCCACCACCTTGATATCTTCAAATACCACAGAGGGTTTTGATGCTTGAGTTGTAGTTGGAGTGGATTCCTTGGGAAATTGATTCTCCAATTCTTTATCAACAATGTCTAGTTTCCTTTTAGTTCTTTTATCCAATTCCTTGATTCTTGGAAATTTATTCTGTTGTTCAACTTGCTTCTTTGATTCAATAACTTCAGATGGCTGAGAAGGAATTTGTTGTGATGAATTTACAGCATGTAGCTTGGCCAAGATAGCAATTTGCTCTTTCTTTTGTTTAGTCTTTTTAGCATCCAGAGCAGCTTGCTTCTTTTCCTGCTTCAATCTAGCCTTTTCTTCTCTCTTTGCTTGAGCAAATTGAGGATGTCCAGCCACCACACAAATTTCTTTCCCATTCCTGAAAATTTTAGCAATTCTTCTTTTTGAAGCTGAATCAGCTGGAACTTTGTAGAAAGCAATTGATCTTGACAGAAGCTTCTTTTCATCAGGCTTAGGTGTCTCATACACAGAATCCAAAGGGTTCTTCAATGATGATTTTGAGTAGTTTACCCTTGGTTTCAGAATTGTTTCAGCCTTTAGAGATTTGATGCAGGATGGCTGTCCTCTTTCCAGATAGTTCATGCTCATCTCATTCACACTAATTTGCTTGACTTCAGTGTGATGGATGGCTGACTTAACTGGCTTCTTGACAAGTTCAAACTTCTTCTGTATTTCCTCATCAATCTTCTCCGAGTTGACTGAACTCAACTTCTCCTTATCAGTTGCTCTTATGTTGGCTGCTGCTGCATTGATTAGATCAATATTGTCTGTAACTGGTGGCTTTGAAATAGTAATTGAAGGCACAATTACTTTACTGATTTGAATCTGAAGTCTCTCCCCCTCACTTGGTCCTTTCTCCCCCTTTTTGTTATCATCAAGTTGATTGGAGGAGGGGGTTTGAGCAGCCACCAATTTTTGAAGTAAGTTTGTCTGTTGAGCTTGATGAAGATGAATGGCTGTTAAAGATGCTTCCATGGCTGAGATTCTTGTGTCCAAGGCATCTATCTTGGTTGACATATCAGAATTTTTCCTTAATTGCCTCTTGATGTCAAGCATTGTAGCCTCTGGAAGTTTAGAATCCATCTTGTCTGAAATGGCCTTCTTCATCTCCTCAATATCATTCTTCATGGTGTTTACATCCCTAGCATGTTGGAAGCCTTGGATTTGTTGAAGTTGCAGGGATGCTAGATGTGCCTGAAGGAGCTTCTTGGTGATGGAATTAGTAGTTGTTTGAAGAGCAGTTTTTGTCTGATTGATTAGCTGGATCCGGGTTGTCTTGAAGTAGTGCTCATTACAGTGCTTTAAAAATGACCATGATGGCATACATGATCTTGAACTTGAACCTACTTCTCCCCCTATGTCCATTTCCTCATCTTCACTATCCTCACTACCATCACCAAAGAAATCAGCTGATCCACCAGTCTCATAGTCCACATCACCAGCTATAGAAGGCAAAGCTGTGATGGCATCCTTAGCTCTCATCATAGACTATGTGGTATGCACCAAATTCAGCATCTTTTCTGTATTGTCATTGCCATGTTCAGCTAGAAGTTGATAAGCTGGAACAGGGTGAGTAAATGCCTCAGCATCAAGGGAGGTGGAATCTATAACAGCTTTAGGATGCTGAGATAGTCCCTCCCTGTCTGCATCCTGGACATTCATTGACTCACTAGCAATGACATCCATCCTTATAGCTCCAGTACATGCATTTCTCTCGTTTTCTCTCTTTTGTTCCATCAGGGTCTCACCCTGGCTCCCCACCCTCTCACCCTCACCTTCACCTACTAAGGAGGGACTCCTCTCACTTTCTTTTGCCAATCCTAATCAAATGGATTGCATAGTTTCACTCATTTCCTCTCCTTTTTCCTAGGAGCAACCCAGACTCTCACTCAAAACACTCTTTTCTCTCAATCCTAAGAGTGACTGTACAACCACTAAATCTTATGTACTTGAAATAAATGAAGTTTGAAGCTATGCAGAGATACTCGACGGATGAGTGATATCCATCGAGTGAGTGGTTTAGCTATCTAACGGATAACTGCTGTTAAGCTTATCCGTCGGGATACAATCACTACTCGACGGATGAGCAATATCCGTCGAGAGAGTAGAAATGAATGAACTGGGAATAGAAACTATTGTTGACTCTATGCTGATTGAAGATATTTTGGGCACAGATGATACAACAGTTCCTGAAAGAATTGGCAAGTGAGCCAACAAATCATCTAAGAGATGATGCTCACTTGCACTAGATTTTGGCTTCTCCAACAGAGTTAAAGAAGGGGAATCAGGAATTGATGTGTTTATCATATCCACATCCAGAGAATTTGTTGGTGAGTTTGGTGTTTGAGGTGCTTCTATGACTAGAGATTTTGGCTGTGACTCCACATTTATTGGAGCCACATCAAACTGAATTTATGAAGGTGTAGTGACTGTGTCTTTTGCACCAGTTTGCACTGTGTGTGTACCCTGTGCATCCCCAAGGGTTTTAGATTTCTTCTTTCTGGCATAAGTTTGGGGTAAGCTTGTGTCCCTAACCCTCTTGGCCTGTGCTCTTGGTTGAGAGCTTTGTTCAATAACTACATCCTTTTGGGAGGATACACCTAGAAATGAGCTTTTGTCCTTTTTAAGCACCCCAGTTTGTTGGGAAACTGCAGTGTGGCCAGGCTGGGATCTACTCAACTCTCCAACCTTATTCTTGGGGTTTATTTTATATTCACCCCTTCCCTTACCTATCTTGCCCTCCTTCACACACCCCTATTTAGTTTTAGTGGATTTTTCAACTGGCATCTTTTGGGAGATACCAGAGGGGGCTTTCTTTGATTTGGGTTTGAAAATTTTTGTAGTATTGGTAGCTTGGGTAGGCAACTGTTTGGTCATTGACATAGTTGCAATAGTGGAATAGTGGTAGGGATAGATGAACTTACCTCACTTACCTGAGGTTCTTGCATTACAGGAAAATAGAACAATGGCACATCCTTGTGATGATTGGCCCTGTTCAAATCTGCAATGAGCCTTCTCTCTTGAACCCAACAATCTAGTTTGTTGTTAGGGTTCTCAAGCACAATTTCTTCACAGAGGTGGTTAGCTAACATCATAAAGAATCTAGCATAATACACATTTTTACCTCTTTTATTTAACTCTCCTAATTTAAAGCCTAACTCAAACAAGACAAGATCACTGAAGTTATAGAATTTATCTATAACTAGCATGTAGAGCATGTTAAACATTGAGATATTAACTGAATCAAAATTACTGACTTTACCTGAAAAGACCTTTGTCACAACATCACTCATAAAACTCCATTCATTCCTAAGACCCATTCTCCTAATGTCACTTAACTTAGAATTAGAAAGAGCATAGTTCATGGAATTAAGCATATTGATTATATCAGTGTCAGTGTGTGGTGAGGTCACAGTGTTATCAGGAATCTAGAAACATGTTTTTATAATATCACTATTAATACAGAACTCTTTACCTTTAATGGTGAGTGTGATTGTCTTATCTGTTGAGTTGTAGGTAGTAGTGGTCCACATCTCTTCAACAACTTCACAGAAGATTGTGGGTGATTCCAGCATGGCATAATTGAGCTTGCAATTCTTCACAAAGTCCATCATCTTATGATAGTCACCAGATTGCTGAATACCCTTGTTCACCAGTGCATTGAAATTGTTCATCTCATAAATGAACCCAGTTTGAGATATAATCTTTACAACAGGTGCCATTGTTAGAGAATAAGAGCTTGAAGAGAAAGAGAGTAAGTGCTTTGAGAGCAAATGAAATTAGAGTAGTTGAATTGAGAATGATAAAAGAAAAGCGATTGAAATGAAATACGCTTTTATACTATCTCAAAAATAACTGTTAAAAATAATAAAGTAAAATAAAGTAACCAATAGAAATTGCCTAAAATAGCCGTTTAAAAATAAACTGTAAAAAATCCACCCATTATCCGTCGTGTTATGCTTACAAACTGTAAGTATACTCGATGGATAATGTACAGGGAATTAACGGCTAAGATTAAGACAATTCGGCGGATGAGGATAAACGGTTATCCATCAAGTCATAAAATATTCCAGAAAAATAATTGATTTTTATTAGCAAATAGTATACCGACGGATGATCAAACTCGATGGATAAAGATCATCCGTCGAGATGTAAATTTTGACTTAGCCAAAATTTCATCCTAGACTGAGAAATCAATTAAATTTCCGGCTGCATTTCAACTTACAAATTAACTCATATAGATTTAGGAATAATTAAGCATACCAAACTCACTTACCAAGCTTGAAAAGGTGGATTCATCCAGTGGCTTGGTAAAGATATCTGCAAGCTGCTTCTCACTTGGAACAATGTAACACCCCCAAATCTGGGGTCAGGGATTCGGGTTGTCACGAGTTCCATATCCCTTAACAACACTTAATCTTAACAATCAACCAATTCCTGCGTACTGTGACCCCACAATATACACACACACACCGCAAGTTATAGTCTCAGAGATGAATACCCAAAAAATAACACAAGTCATTTTATTCTACATAATAAGTCATTACACCTCATGAAGGTCCTGAATAAATTTACATTTCTTTGCCATTATTACAGTTCATATTATACATAAGTCTGGTTTATCAATAGTTGAAAACCTAGCCTATTGGTAGCTCCTACCTCAGCTACGGTGGCATCAACGCTTCCAGAAAACTGCGGAATATTTTCTAACCGCTTGCGAATTGGAAGCTTGGTCCTGTTCATCTTGTCTATCTGATGTTGTGTGATGAAAGAAGAAAGCAAGGGTGAGCAACAAGCCCACCAAAATAATATGTATAATGATTAACAATATATGAGCCTTCTCATAGTACTCATGAAAATCTTGGTCAAAAGAAATGAACCAAGTTGATATCTTAATGCGATGAAGTCGCAAAATATTCAGTATATATATACATATATACTTTTCAAAATATTGAAAGTCCTCTTCCATGCATAATACACACAGAGTTCCAGTGTATAACTGTATAAAAATATCGTTGCAAGGTGATCTCATATATCTAACCTTGTCACAACGTTTTTCTGAAAATCTTTGTCATGCATAAGATAATCATTTACTAGATATAAGTTTAAAAGATGAAGTTACAAGATACTCCAATATACTTATATCTTTTCCAAATACTACTTGAACTACCACCGTTCAAGTTATAATTAGTTTCAAAAGTTCATCACATAGATGAGACTACAAGACCAGATTTGAATAGATTAAATCTTTAAAATATCATCAAAATAAAATGAAGTTATGAGATACTTCATTTGATACAAACATCATTTTGAAAACTTGACCCTGCCAACACTCAACAATCGCCCAACCGTAGCCTTTCTATCGAAGTGCTCTGGGTAGTGTTGTAGAAATATCAAATTGGATGATGAACTCATTACGGGAGTTTGCCGCGCCAGGAAGACCACTTACGATGATCAGTCGTAGTAGTACAACCCCACCATTTTCTACATGTAGAGGAGAACCTGTCGGATTTACTTGTCAACCGAACACTGAACTCCTAAGGAATGGACCGCCTTAGCGGAACTTCCGGGCCATTTGGGCCAATAAAATAAGGCTGGGCCGGCGCTACTCGACCACTTACGCCACTCCTAGTTCAAATGAAATCCATGACTCTGAAACGTAAAGCTCGTCCCCCCTTTTCCCAAGTAGAAACTTGTTGGTACGGCTCCACCAAGAAGTCGTATCTAGTTGGAAAGGAAAACTCACCAATATTTCCCAGGCGATGCCTGCTAATGGATTAACTTGTTCCAAGAATTTTACTTCCCGAGTGTTGGGTAAGTAATCAAAAACTCTTTTATCAGAATAGCAACCTTGTTGCGAATATAAAATACACCACAGAGCCGGATCCCTCAGGTTTTGAGCGAGTATTTAAATCCCTTTCGAAAGGAGGATCTTAAATATAAAAATGAGTTTTGGGATCCGCTCTAACTTTTAAAAATCATTTTGAAGACTCGAAAACATTTTTAAGAATGTTTGGAGTGATGCTGATTTAATAAAATAAAAATATCTGAATATTATTATTTAAATAATATTCCCATGAAGAATAATCTTTATAAAAATAATTGAAGTAGATGTTGTAAAACTTATATACTTGAAATGACTCTTAAATAACCAAAGATATACTTATACGAAAGTAATATCTTTATTTGAATAATTCAAAGTGAGTTTGATTATCGACACCTTATTCTTTAATAAAAATAAAGAATATATCTCAGCAAATAATCGGAGTCATAGATCCTCAAATGAATATTCAAATAATATTCAATAAATAATATAAAGGAGTCATAAATCCTCGAATGAATATTCAAGATAATATTCATTAAATAATATAAAGTTATCGAATAAACCTTATTCGATTAATAGTTTTGAAAACTATAACCATATATATAACCATATATATATATATAAAATCAACTCGGGATCCTCGACTCCCGGTTTTAGAAAATGTTTTCACCTTTGGGTCCCTATACTAAGGGTATATGCAAATTACCGCTATTCTCTAGCATAGGTATTATAAACTGAACCAACAGATATATATGGCAAGAATATGAAATAGGCATGCATATGTACCATATCACATGCTACAATATATCGCAAGAATTTGCTAATATAACCATCATGCATCTATTACAAGATAATGCATATACAAGTGTATACATCACAACAACAGTATAACGGATAGAAAACTTGCCTGAGCGACTGGGGGTTACAAATGGCTCAGGACGAGTCTGGTAACCTATAAACAACAAGTAAGTTGGAATTAAACCAAAGTCACTTGTAAATCTATACTTTAACCAACTTAGACTCTAACGCTTGCTTTGCGCTTACTGATTCTCTTAAGTCACTCGAGTACCCTCGGCTCCACCATTTTAATAATTTAACCATTATGAGTTTTAAGGCGATTCCTTCACGAGTGTCTTACCAACTGCCTAACACACTTAACATAATTGTTTCATACACTAATTAACCCTTTAAGGTCCTTAACCAAGGTTTCAAAGTAAGGCGAGGGGTAATGGTTCGGTTGCGAAACGCCGTTACTTAAAATGGTCGTTTCTCCTAAACCGTACATCGGAATCAAACGAACTACATATCAAAGCGAAGCTCATAACATGAACTATCTAAACATGGCAATGGTCAAAACCTAGCAGGGAGTTCTCGGGTCCTAATGTTATGAACAAAAGCAGTCTAAAGTAAATCGGACATTACGACGACTATGTTTACGCGATTTCCCAAATTTTTACCATTCCAAATCATATCAATCCAACTACCAATCAACAATAACTCAAGATACACATCAATGCTACTGATTTCAGTCATAATAAGCTCAAGGATCTCAATCCAATCATATATTATAACATCTCCAAATTCAACTAAACTACTTAACAATTAAGCTCGAATCATGCTTATCATTCAAATTACTACTCATCCATCCAAACCATCTCCAAACTTCAACATTCAAACTTATTACTAAAGGGTGTGAAGACTTATACCTTCCTTGGGAGGTGTTAAGTTGCTAGGAAGCCTTAGGGAGCCTCCTACAAGCTTAATCTTTCCAAAGAAATCAAGAACACAAAGTTAGGCTTTGAAGTTTCTAAAAGTCCGATTTAAAGAACTGTAAAAATAAGGGTCTTACCTGCTTATTTGGAAGAGACTTGTGAACAAGAGTTGTAGGATATCTCAATACCTTTCCAACGAGCTATAGAACACAATATTTGAGTGAGTATTGAAGGAGATATGGCAGTTTGAAGTTGCTGGGTTTGTTTTAGCCGAGAGCTTTCTTTTTGAAATGGGAAAGTCAACTTCTAATTTTTGTGTTTTATGATATTTGCTTGGTTGCTTCTCCTTTTTGCCTTGGAAAATGTTTTAGCTTTTTACCATGGTAAATTTTACATGGCCCAAAATCAACCAACAAAACAAAACCCCTTGTCATGCTTATGTCATCTTGCACATGTCATAATGCTTCCACTTGTCCACACCTTGTTGGTTTGATGACATCATCATCCCTAACCTC
The DNA here is from genome assembly GCF_009905375.1 of Apium graveolens. Lineage (NCBI taxonomy): Eukaryota > Viridiplantae > Streptophyta > Magnoliopsida > Apiales > Apiaceae > Apium > Apium graveolens. The sequence continues at coordinate 230,673,740 of NC_133650.1, read as the reverse complement.
CTTGATTAACTCCTAATTGCTTGCCTAATGACCGCTGATCTGTTATACGGTTCGCTTAACTTTCGTTTTCGTTTATCATTTGAGGGATCATACCCGGGATCTTATTACTTAGGTTTCTTTAACCTTTCTCAATACATTATATTCCTTTCATGATCCTCTCTTATAATCCTTGAATTTAAATCCTTTTTATCCTGTTACCTTATACTCAATTCTTTCCGTATCTAGTGGATTTCCGAGAAAAATCAAAGTGTTCGGAATTGGATTCTGACGATCTTTACATACACTTATATACCACATGTAGTACTAATAATATCCCAGAAGATCAATAACAGAACCCCTACATAGTGTGGCATGAAAAGTTTTCTCATTTAGCATAATCTGCAAAATCACTATTCATAAGAGTTTCAAAAATTTCCAAAAATTGGGGGTTATTACAGTCTCCCCTCCTTAAAAGGATTCCGTCCCGTAATCAGATAGAAAATGAATAGGGATACTCTCTTAATATTGCACTTTCTAACTCTCGAGTAAATTTTCCCACATTGTGGTCCTACCACCAAACTCTGCCTAGTTTGATAACCCTTCTCCTAAGCACTTGTTCCTTTTCACTCTATAACCCTTCCTGGTTGCTCCAAATAGGTTACGTCGGGTTGCATGTCTATGCGATCGTATGTCCCTATTTATCTGGCATCCGAATTACACTTTCTTAACATTGATACGTGGAACACGTTATGAACTTGCTACAGGTTCGGGGGTAGGGCTAGCTCATAGGCTAACTTCCCAATATGTCTTAATATATCCAAGGATCCAACAATTCGTGGACTTAAACTTTCCTTTCTTTCTGAATCTCATCAATCCTTTTTAAGGGAATACTCTTAACAATACAAGGTTCCCTCCTTCATACTCTTTGTCCTTTCATTGTCAAATTAGCATACTTCTTATGTCCATCTTAGGCTACTCCCAACCGTCCTCTGATTAGATCTATTATATCCCTGGTCCTTTGGACTACTGCGGGTCCGAGCATCTTGCGCTCTACAACTTCATCCTAACATAAGGAAGATCGACATTGTCTTCCCTCAAGGATCTCATAAGGCGACATCTCGATAATGACATATGATCTATTGTCGTAAGAAAACTCAATCCGTGTTAAGTGATCATTCCAATTTCTTTCAAGTCTATTGCGCAGACTCTCATTATAGCTTTTAGCATTAGAGCTTTTGCTTCTCAATACCCATTCTTTTCGAGTTCGTAATCTCTACTATCTTCCGTTCCTAATATTATACTGGTTATACTTTTGCTCGTTAGCGTTCTATAACCTTTTAATAACCATGTCAACCTTAGTGTCACGAACGCGTTAGAATCGGAATACCGCCGTACTGATACTACTTCCTTTAGGTGCTTCCATCTTCGAAAGCTTGATCCATCATATAGAAGTAAAGGAATTTGTTGAGAGATCACTATGATCATGAACACTTGTTCTATTGCATAGTTAGTACCAAAGGTGGTCAGCCTTTAGTACTTGACAAGCAATTAAACAACATGTGGTATCCTACTAGGATTCTATCACAAAGATAGATAGTCATTCGGCAATACCTCCCCTTCTGGAAGGGTTGTTCTTCTCAGCTTACATGAAATGAAAAGAAGAGAAAAGAACGAACTGAAGAGAATTGTATATATGTAAAAAAATATTTCCATAAAATATCTGGCTTGGAATCTACCTCTGAACTATAGAGGTTTGTCATAGAAGAACAAAACATATATGTATTTATATCAACATCAAGTATTATAGCATCGTATTTTACATGCCTAAATATTTTTGCTATTCCGTCCATCATTCTATGGACCCATGCTCTTCCTCGAGCTTATACACAATCACCTTTGAAACTCCCTCGATATCGAAAATCAAATCTGGGATCTCATTCTAGACATCATTGTTACTAGAATTCTATGCTTGCATCGCAACCTTCCTCGTATAGTAATACGACTCTATATTGATAAGAAGGAATAAATATTCAATAGGTAGATAATCTACTTAACCAGTCTATTCAACGACAACTTATACATCACCACAACCCGATTAGGGGTACCCAATCTCAACAACCATTACACTACAACTCTCACGGTTGTAATCGGCTCATTATTCAAAGAATCGTTGCTGCATTACTATGGTCCACCACTGACCTACTGTCGTCATTCATTTTCCTTGTAATCTTAATAGCTAACCATACGGAGTCCATAACTGTCATATCAAATTCTTCTAAGGAGTTAACATAATCACCTTTCATGATTCATGAAGAACACTCCAAACTCTGACGTACTTTCATGACATGAAGTAGATAAAATTGCAGAAGAGTTTTAGTCAAAGCAACGATAGCAGGTTAATACCATTCTTAATCGTATGCCCTAAATAGAAGACTTAACTCAAGGGTTCATCTAGTCCTTTTTAAAACATGGTCCTGGCTTATCTCAAGATAGTATCTTCTGAGATAGATAGCCCGCTCATGGCGATTACACGAATTAAACCTTTACCAACTACTATTACGGTTGGGTATTGCACAGTCGTCAGAAGGAATGTCAATCTTTCAAATCATAATACAATCTTCACGGCTTTAACCATTATCATTGTATTCTCCTGGCACGAGCGCCGATAATTATCTTTTTACCTTTAAAGTGTCGGCCACCTCTTTGGCCTTTCCTGATAGTAAAATTTCCTTACAGTCAATGTCATTTTAACCACCTCCAAATAATTTTCTATCTCATTTCAATCACAGCTTATGTGAAGATGTTTTCTTTAAAGTCTGATGAGTAAAAATAAAAAAATTATCACCATTTTTCCATAAGTTATTGCCTCAGTCTTTAGAGGTTAATCACCGTCCCGACTGACTTTTAATCATACTTAGAACATCTTTTATCTTAAGTCCTAATTGCCCTCAACAATTTCGACCATTACTGGTTCGATCCATACCTTCTCGTGGTTTAACACGTGCCTCACTTGGCATCATTATAAATACGTCATATTTCCTTTATCAACATTTCTATTCTTGAGAATTTTGAATATTACCTTTCTCCTTGTAAAACCTCTAAGGTTATCCTTGAATCGTTCCTCCTGTATTCCCTAGATACAGGGCATATCAAGATACCATTTATTAATACCAGAATCATTGTCTATATACTTCTGAAAAATATTCTCCATTGATTCTTAAAGGTTGTTATTACCTTAATCCTTTCCAATTCATACTGTCAAAACTCATACTATCCCTATTAAGGGTGAAATGCCAACCTTTAGGCATTCCCCTAGGATTCGTTTTAAGTTACCGATGTTCTATCCTTAATTCCACCTTTAAAAAGGTACATGCATCCTTCCATGGATAAATAAAGTCATATATTCCTGATAAGGGTGTCTTATTCAATCATTTCCACCTCGATAGTATATGCCTAATTTCACAATAACCTCTGTATTCAAAATGAGGTCAATCAATATAGCCTCCAAAAGATAACAACGGTTATCCGCTTTTCTTTCCTGATTTGGTAATGATCACATGGATGTTCTGGAAGATATTGGTCGTGTTCAACGTGAACTTCTTCTTAATAAATCCTTATTTACTTTTGTTATTTATCTCAACAGTCATCTCAATGTTGGGATATCTTTCATACCTGGCGTCTCCCTTTCTGGGTATCATGCCCCTGGTCTTACACTTCACATTCTTGAAGGTCACTTCCTTCATCCAATTTTCCTAATTTCTTACTTCCTTGTCTCCTCAGTCTATCTGCAGTCTCATTATTTATCTTTCGAACTATCTCAAGGTTTCCTCGAATCCTCCCAACTTATAGGGGATAAAATATATGTATCTCTTATACCTTCAACCATCAATTTAACTCATGGTGAATCACCCTCATCCTGACGATTACATACTTTTCTATTTCTATTACTACGAGTCTTTAGGGTTTCCTCATACCCAACTCCCTTATCATTCCTCAAACTCTATTGCCTTTATATTCCTTTCCACTTCAGTTTCTTTTTATTTTCCTTTCTCTTATCATTATTTCATGAACCAACAAAACATAAGCATTGATTTCATACATCCCGTCATTCTGGATTCGTGTCCTCAGAACGAATCTTGATAACTTTTACAACTTAGATTCATAATTCATCATACTCGTCTGCCTTTGTTCCGTCTCTAAAGCTTTTACACTATCTCCTTATCTTTGGGAATTACTTTCCCGAAAACAATTGACTGAACTTAAATCAGTTTATTATAATCTCTTGCTTCGTGCCTTCCTTGGCCTTTCACCAGCGGGTGGTCTCTCTCTTAGGAGGGTAAGTGACAAAAACAGTCTTTTGTGATTCGTCAATCATTCAGAATCTCAAATGATTCCTCTATTTCCTTTAGCCAGGCTCTTGCCTCGACTAGGTCAACCTGTTCCTTGGAACTCTGAGAGCTTAGAGACTTAAAGGTCCTAAAATAATTTCCTACCGCATTGTTTCCTCAAGGTGATGGTTGGGGATAATAGTCTAAGTTCTGTCTAGACAGGTCCATAAATTGCCGTATAGGAGTACCATCTCGGGTCTCCTTTCCTTACTCGACTTTCTGTTTCCTTAGTATGAAATGTTTCAACCTTCTCCCATAATCGGGGTTATCTTATACATTAAAAACCTTGTTTTCCACTCTATTATGTTACGGGTTCTTTCTTTCTTGATGGCAACCTCCCTGTCTATCACATTTAGGGTTTGCCCTAAATCTTATTCCTCAAACTATGGCTCTCATCTAAGTTCTCATCCTTAAGCTCTTGAACTTTTGGAACCCAATTTATGTAGGAACACCTCACTATCCCCTTATCATCTTTCTCGGTATGGATCTCTTCTCCAGTCATTGACTCTCTGCCTTCATTCATCACTTTTTCTGGCACAATATGTTCTTTTCCAAAAATTCGGTCTGTATTGCAATCTCAAACAGCTTTTCGGTACCGGCTCCGGTTACCTTCACTTCTATTTCCTTTTTCTCAAAATCTCTTATAAACTCTCCCAAAGACATTATAATCTTGAGTCTCTCTTTTATACTAAGCATTAGCCACCATTTTGGCTTTCCCTGGATGATAAAGAATCTCATAATCGTAGTCCTTGATTAGTTCTAACCATCTCCTCTGGCGCATGTTGAGCTCTTTCTACGTGAAAATGCACTAGAGCACTTATGGCTTGTGTAAATCTCGCACTTCTCTCCATACAAGTAGTGCCTCCAATATTTAGGGCAAAACTATTGCCACGAGCCCAAGCTCCTGGGTGGGGGTATCGAATTTTATATTCCCTTAATTGTCTTGACGCGTACACGATTACCTTGTTGTGCTGTATAAGAGCACCCTAATTCCTTATGCGAAGCGTCACTACAAATCACAAAATCTCCTTTTCCATCCGGCAACGCCATCATAGGGGCCGTCACCAATCTTTGCTTCAGTTCTTAAAAGCTGTTCTCGCATTTCTCTGTCCATTCAAACTTCTCAGTCTTACGAGTAAGCCGCGTTAAAGGGGGCTACTATCTTTACAAACTTGAACGAACCTCCGGTAGTGATCGACCAATCCTACCTCTGGTAGTCGACCTAACCATGGTCATCAATTCATCAGTGGTCCTTTATTCATTCTTGTCAGGATCCTCCATGGGATCCTCCTCAGCAACTATCCCTTCTAGGACAACATCCTCAACCGCTACATCCTCAATATGAACATCATCCGATCCCGCGTTAGGACGCTCTATCGGATCTATAATCTGATCTCCAATAAGTAATAAAACATCCTCATGCTGATGCTCCTGAACCTCAGGGTTCGGAGTCCCGCTACCATATACGATAACGAACTACGCTTCTATCACGATATTTTTAAGGGTTCCCATAAGGGTTTTAACTGTCAGTACTACGTTAGGTAGCCCGACTATGAACTTGGCAAGAGTTCTTATTATCTTAGTTATTATCTTAACGTCACATCATCTCTGAGGTTTATAACGCTTAGCTCTGATACCACTTCTGTAACATATCCCTTAACAACACTTAATCTTAACAATCAACCAATTCCTACGTACTGTGACCCCACAATATACACACACACACACCGCAAGTTATAGTCTCAGAGATGAATACCCAAAAAATAACACAAGTCATTTTATTCTATATAATAAGTCATTACACCTCAAGAAGGTCCTGAATAAATTTACATTTCTTTGCCATTATTACAGTTCATATTATACATAAGTCTGGTTTATCAATAGTTGAAAACCTAGCCTATTGGCAGCTCCTACCTCAGCTACGGCGGCATCAACGCTTCCAGAAAACTGCGGAACATTTTCTAACCGCTTGCGAATTGGAAGCTTGGTCATGTTCATCTTGTCTATCTGATGTTGTGTGATGAAAGAAGAAAGCAAGGGTGAGCAACAAGCCCACCAAAATAATATGTATAATGATTAACAATATATGAGCCTTCTCATAGTACTCATGAAAATCTTGGTCAAAAGAAATGAACCAAGTTGATATCTTAATGCGATGAAGTCGCAAAATATTCAGTATATATATACATATATACTTTTCAAAATATTGGAAGTCCTCTTCCATGCATAATACACACAGAGTTCCAGTGTATAACTGTATAAAAATATCGTTGCAAGGTGATCTCATATATCTAACCTTGTCACAACATTTTTCTGAAAATCTTTGTCATGCATAAGATAATCATTTACTAGATATAAGTTTAAAAGATGAAGTTACAAGATACTCCAATATACTTATATCTTTTCCAAATACTACTTGAACTACCACCGTTCAAGTTATAATTAGTTTCAAAAGTTCATCACATAGATGAGACTACAAGACCAGATTTGAATAGATTAAATCTTTAAAATATCATCAAAATAAAATGAAGTTATGAGATATTTCATTTGATGCAAACATCATTTTGAAAACTTGACCTTGCCAACACTCAACAATCGGCTAACCGTAGCCTTTCTATCGAAGTGCTCTGGGTAGTGTGGCAGAAATATCCAATTGGATGATGAACTCATTACGGGAGTTTGCCGCGCCAGGAAGACCACTTACGATGATCAGTCGTAGTAGTACAACCCCACCATTTTCTACATGTAGAGGAGAACCTGTCGGATTTACTTGTCAACCGAACACTGAACTCCTAAGGAATGGACCGCCTTAGCGGAACTTCCGGGCCATTTGGGCCAATATAATAAGGCTGGGCCGGCGCTACTCGACCACTTACGCCACTCCTAGTTCAAATGAAATCCATGACTCTGAAACGTAAAGCTCGTCCCCCCTTTCCCCAAGTAGAAACTTGTTGGTACGGCTCCACCAAGAAGTCGTATCTAGTTGGAAAGGAAAACTCACCAATATTTCCCAGGCGATGCCTGCTAATGGATTAACTTGTTCCAAGAATATTACTTCCCGAGTGTTGGGTAAGTAATCAAAAACTCTTTTATCAGAATAGCAACCTTGTTGAGAATATAAAATACACCACAGAGCCGGATCCCTCAGGTTTTGAGCGAGTATTTAAATCCCCTTCGAAAGGAGGATCTTAAATGTAAAAATGAGTTTTGGGATCCGCTCTAACTTTTAAAAATCATTTTGAAGACTTGAAAACATTTTTAAGAATGTTTGGAGTGATGCTGATTTAATAAAATAAAAATATCTGAATATTATTATTTAAATAATATTCCCATGAAGAATAATCTTTATAAAAATAATTGAAGTAGATGTTGTAAAACTTATACTTGAAATGACTCTTAAATAACCAAAGATATACTTATACGAAAGTAATATCTTTATTTAAATAATCAAAAGTGAGTTTGATTATCGACACCTTATTCTTTAATAAAAATAAAGAATATATCTCAGCAAATAATCGGAGTCATAGATCCTCAAATGAATATTCAAGTAATATTCAATAAATAATATAAAGGAGTCATAAATCCTCGAATGAATATTCAAGATAATATTCATTAAATAATATAAAGTTATCGAATAAACCTTATTCGATTAATAGTTTTGAAAACTATAACCATATATATAACCATATATATATATATATAAAATCAACTCGGGATCCTCGACTCCCGGTTTTAGAAAATGTTTTCACCTTTGGGTCCCTATACTAAGGGTATATGCAAATTACCGCTATTCTGTAGCATAGGTATTATCAACTGAACCAACAGATATATATGGCAAGAATACGAAACAGGCATGCATATGTACCATATCACATGCTATAATATATCGCAAGAATTTGCTAATATAACCATCATGCATCTATTACAAGATAATGCATATACAAGTGTATACATCACAACAATAGTATAACGGATAGAAAACTTGCATGAGCGACTGGGGGTTACAAATGGCTCGGGACGAGTCTGGTATCCTATAAACAACAAGTAAGTTGGAATTAAACCAAAGTCACTTGTAAATCTATACTTTAACCAACTTAGACTCTAACGCTTGCTTTGCGCTTACTGATTCTCTTAAGTCACTCGAGTACCCTCGGCTCCACCATTTTAATAATTTAACCATTACGAGTTTTAAGGCGATTCCTTCGCGAGTGTCTTACCAACTGCCTAACACACTTAACATAATTGTTTCATACACTAATTAACCCTTTAAGGTCCTTAACCGAGGTTTCAAAGTAAGGCGAGGGGTAATGGTTCGGTTGCGAAACGCCGTTACTTAAAACGGTCGTTTCTCCTAAACCGTACATCGGAATCAAACGAACTACATATCAAAGCGAAGCTCATAACATGAAATATCTAAACATGGCATTGGTCAAAACCTAGCAGGGAGTTCTCGGGTCCTAATGTTATGAACAAAAGCAGTCTAAAGTAAATCGGACATTACGACAGCTATGTTTACGCGATTTCCCAAATTTTTACCATTCCAAATCATATCAATCCAACTACCAATCAACAACAACTCAAGATACACATGAATGCTACTGATTTCAGTCATAATAAGCTCAAGGATCTCAATCCAATCATATATTATAACATCTCCAAATTCAACTAAACTACTTAACAATTAAGCTCGAATCATGCTTATCATTCAAATTACTACTCATCCATCCAAACCATCTCCAAACTTCAACATTCAAACTTATTACTAAAGGTTGTGAAGATTTATACCTTCCTTGGGAGGTGTTAAGTTGCTAGGAAGCCTTAGGGAGCCTCCTACAAGCTTAATCTTTCCAAAGAAATCAAGAACACAAAGTTAGGCTTTAAAGTTTCTAAAAGTCCGATTTCAAGAACTATAAAAATAAGGGTCTTACCTTGCTTATTTGGAAGAGACTTGTGAACAAGTGTTGTAGGACATCTCAATACCTTTCCAACGAGATATAGAACACAACATTTGAGTGAGTATTGAAGGAGATATGGTAGTTTGAAGTTGCTGGGTTTGTTTTAGCCGAGAGCTTTCTTCTTGAAATGGGAAAGTCAACTTCTAATTTTTGTGTTTTATGATATTTGCTTGGTTGCTTCTCCTTTTTGCCTTGGAAAATGTTTTAGCTTTTTACCATGGTAAATTTTACATGGCCCAAAATCAACCAACAAAACAAAACCCCTTGTCATGCTTATGTCATCTTGCACATGTCATAATGCTTCCACTTGTCCACACCTTGTTGGTTTGATGACATCATCATCCCTAACCTCCTTGATTAACTCCTAATTGCTTGCCTAATGACCGCTGATCTGTTATACGGTTCGCTTAACTTTCGTTTTCGTTTATCGTTTGAGGGATCATACCCGGGATCTTATTACTTAGGTTTCTTTAACCTTTCTCAATCCATTATATTCCTCTCATGATCCTCTCTTATAATCCTTGAATTTAAATCCTTTTTATCCTGTTACCTTATACTCAATTCTTTCCGTATCTAGTGGATTTCCGGGAAAAATCAAAGTGTTCTGAATTGGATTCTGACGATATTTACATAAACTTATATACCACATACAGTACTAATAATATCCCAGAAGATCAATAACAGAACCCCTACATAGTGTGGCATGAAAAGTTTTCTCATTCAGCATAATCTGCAAAATCACTATTCATAAGGGTTTCAAAAATTTCCAAAAATTGGGGGTTATTACGAACAAAATGTAGCTCCACAGTACCATTCATTACATGTTCCCTTATGAGGTGGTACTTGATATCTATGTGCTTTGTCCTTGAATGTTGTATTGGATTTTCAGTGATGACAATTGCACTTGTGTTATCACAGAAAATAGGAATCCTCTCAACTTGCAAACCATAGTCCAACAATTGATTTTTCATCCATAATATCTATGCACAGCAATTACCAGCAGCAATATATTCAGCTTCAGCTGTAAAAGTAGAAACTGAATTTTGCTTTTTACTGAACCAGGACACAAACTTGTTTCCTAGAAATTGATAGGTTCCTGTTGTACTTTTCCTATCAATTCTACAACCTGCATAATCTGCATCTGAATAACCAGTTAGATCAAAACCAGAATCTCTAGGGTTCCAAATGCCAAGTTTTGTTGTTCCCTTGAGATATCTGAAAATTCTCTTAATAGCTATTAAGTGAGATTCCCTAGGATCAGCCTGAAATCTAGCACATAAACATGTAGCAAACATTATATCTGGCCTACTAGCTGTTAAGTACATAAGTAAGCCAACCATGCCCCTATAACTTGAAATATCCACAGACTTTTCAATAGTGTTTAATTTAAACTTAGTTATAGTGGCCATGAGAGTTTTTGCAGATGTGCAATCCATTAGATCAAACTTCTTTAAAAGATTAAAAATGTATTTAGTTTGACTAATGAATATTCCATCACTAACTTGCTTAACATGTAAACCAAGAAAGTAAGTCAGTTCTCCCATCATACTCATTTCATACTTACTTTGCATCATTTTGGCAAACATTTTGCAAAGTTTCTCATCTGTAGAGCCAAAAATAATATCTTCTACATAAATTTAAACAAGTATACTAGAACCATTAACATTTTTGAAAAATTAAGTGTTATCTACAGTACCTCTTGTGAAATGGTTTTCCAAAAGGAACTTTGATAAAGTGTCATACCAGGCTCTAGGTGCTTGCTTCAGTCCATAAAGTGCTTTCAAAAGATAATAGACATGTTCTAGAAAATTTGGATCTTCAAAACCAGGAGGTTTGAAAGGCATATGTCATAGCCTACTCGTTTATTCGAGTATTTAACTCAACTCAAATAAGAATGTAATAAGTAAATAGTGGATCAAGCATCAGAGAGATCTCACAAAGTAACATCTGTCAAAGAATAAAGAAACATTGTTCATCTGCAGACTTGAAGATTCACTGGAAGAAGTTCAAGAATTTGATCATGCCTCAGTGATATAAATCAAGATCGTGGATTTAATCAAGTGACAGAGATCTCGTCAAGGTATCATTTATCACAAGGATTCAATCAGAACAACAAAGTCAAGACATGAAGAAACGTCACAAAAGTTAGTCACTCATGAACCAGACAGTACATCGAGTGTCAGCATTGAAGTGACGGAATTGATTCATAAGTCTCAGAGACTTTCAGAAGATTGTCAGAAGAATGGATGCTGCTCAGGGATAGTATTAATTCACTATTAATTAATTAAGTCATATAATTTAATTAAGAGAATAAATTAAATCTGCAAGGATTAATTTATTGATTAATTGAATTAAATTGATTAATTAATTTAGAATTAATAATGAGGATTTTGAGAATGTTAATTGATTAAAATCTGTGATAATTCTAAAAAGACAACTGATTGTACTAGTATGACAATCGGTATGACAATTGATAGTCATACCGAATGTCTTGCTAATTCAGTTGATTGTATTGATAAAATTTTCAATTAGATTAAAATCAATTATGTATTCAGAAAAACAATTTCAATTGTACTACTATGACAATCGGTATGACAATCAATAGTCATACCGAAAGTCTTGCTAGTTCATTTTAATTGTCTTCCTAGCTCTAATAGATTGTCTCACCGAAAGTCTTTCAAGCTCAAATAGATTGTCACACCAGTTCAACAACTTCGGCTGTGATTGATTAAAAGAAAGCAGAAGACAATATCAATAGACAACTCAGCAAAAAAAAACAGAGTAGCACATACAGAACAAGAAAACACAGCAGAAAACAAAAAGAAAATATTTCATCATTCATCTGCTTATTCAAGATCAAATATTCTAGTTTGTTAATGTTAAATCCAAACCACTAGAATTACTTATCTTGTTCTTGTATATCAATCTAGCGGATTAAAATCCCTAGAACTTAATCTCAAATCGCTTTTAGCATTTGATCGTTTAATTACAAAAATAGAAAAAGTTCATGTCGAATTTATTCTAAATTTGTAATAATTGATTTGAGAATAATCCCTTGTAATCGATACCGTAGTTGTAACACCTTTCAAGTTTAATAAAAGTTTTATTTAACTTGAATTTTGTTTCACAATTTTATTCCGCATTTTATTCGACGAAACGGTATTGTTTGCATTCAACCCCCCCTTCTACAAACAAATTGGGACCTAACAATTGGTATCAGAGCCTTCTGATTAACGTACAAATCAAGATCCTAGACTTTTGTGTTTCTTTCACTTCTTGAATTTTTATTCACTCAAAAATTCATAATGACTACACAAAAAGTTGGAACCGTTAAAATTCCACTTTTCGATAAAGAAAATTATGTGATGTGGAAGAAGAAGATGCTACTGTTTTTACAGGTTGCTAATCCCAAATATTTGCAAGTGTTGAAGAAGGGTCCAAAAATTCCTATGGTTATTGAACCAGAGGTAATAGAGAATGATGTGGTGATCACCAAAGCGAGAACTTATGTGAAGGATCCTGAGGACTTCTCTCCTGCTGAAATAGAAGAAGCTTCCCTGGATGCTAGCCTTCAATTAATCTTAGTAGATTCCCTTAATCCCCTAATGAACAGACATGTGATGAATTGTAAAGATTCTAAACATATCTGGGAAACTATTGAGATTATTAATGAAGGCACAGAGGAAGTTAGGGAGAACAAACTAGAAATCCTAACCTCTGAGTATGAATACTTTAAATCTAATCCAGGAGAAGGAATCACTGAAGTGTTTGAGAGGTACAATGCATTGATCAACAACCTGAACATTAATGGTAAATACTATTCCATCAGGGAGGTCAATAAAAAGTTCCTTTTAACACTGCCAACTCATCTCGAACATAGAATCACTGCCATAAGAGAAGCAAGAGATCTGAGTGAGATTTCTTTGGAAAGGCTATATGGTGTGTTAAAGACTTATGAGTTGGAGCAGATTCAGCAGAAGGAAGTTTACGGGAAAGGAAGAGTGGTCAGCACGACTACTGCTCTGGTAGCTGATGAACAACAACAACAACAACCACTATATCAACAACAATCTCAACAGTCAGATAGAATGGTACAGTCTTCCAAGGTTGAAGATAATGTGATAGTAGCAGAATTTGATTCACCTACTACAAATCAATCAGGAGATGATTATTATTCATTGGAAGAACTGGAGCAATTGGAGGATGAGTCAATGGCCCTGATTGTCAAGAGATTCTCAAATGTCAGATTCAAAAGGAATCCCAAGTTCAAGTACAAGTCCAACTACAACAGATTCCAGAAAGGTGGATCTTCATCCTCTAACACCAGCAGTGGTGGGTATAAAACAGGGATGGTTGATCGAAGCACCATTCGATGCTTCAACTGTAATGAGTTGGGACACTTTGCCACAGAATGCAGGAAGCCAAAACAAGCAAGGAAGAACTCTTACGATTCTAATCAGAAGAGTAAATCTGAAAGGGCGTACCTGGCAAAGGGAAGAAGCTGGGATGATACTGATAGTGAAGATGAAGAAGTTGGGAATCTTGCTCTCATGGCTAGTGATGCAAGCACCTCATCGTCAAGAAAAGAGGTAAAACTTTCTGATGCTGAAATGGTTTATCATCTAAGAGGTAACTTAGATTGTGCTCGTCGTGATAATGAATTGTTAAATCAACAAATCAAAGACCTTGAGAAAGAGGTCAATGAATTAAGACTTGTGCACATTAATCAAGATAAACTTAAAGACCAAGTATCTTTTCTAGAGAATAGAGTTGACTGTTATAGACAACTCGAAACTATTCTCAAAGACAAGATCACCGGTCTTGAGGCTAAGGTTAAAGCTTACTTTAATTCTTGTTCGAAGTCCAAAGAGTTTTACAATAAGCAAGCTGTTAATCAAACACATGGAATAGGTTATGATTACAATGCTGCTATTGGAAAATTAGGCATAAACTCCCCTCCTCATGTATGTGCTAAAGGCAGGGAAGTACCACATGTGCTTAAGGGTGTTGATGAACCCCTCTATAAGGAATCAATTGCTGAACCATTTGATGAGACCTCTTTTATTATTCAAGAAGAAATCCGTGCTGAAGATAATGCTAAGGGGAAAGCTGTCTCCAAGTCAAGTGTGTCAAAAGTTCCAGTCAAGGTTGTGAAAGCAACTGAGACTAACTCAGACACACATGAGTTGGATAGCACAAATGCCATGTCTACCATGCATAAGTTGCCTATTGTTAATCCTTCTCATAAAGCATGTGGTGTTCCTGATTGTATGTCTTGTGCTTTTAATCTGTTGTTTGCTTATTTTAATGGTAAGCATGCTTCTAATGATAAGACTACTCCTCGTCAGCATGTGAATAATAGAAAGCATGATAGGTCTAAGACTGCTAGTCCTCCTAAAGCTAGAAAGGAGACATTTGTGCCTAAGCCTAAACATAAATCTGATAAGGCTGTTTTAAAGGTCAAATGTTCAGTCATTGAGAATGTTGAGAATAGTGAAATTAAGAATGTTGTTTTGCCTGATAAAGGCCAATTTTACAAGTATGCCAGACCCAGCCAAGCTTGGGTTCCGAAGAAGTTCTAATCCATTTGTATTGCAGGGCATTAAACAGGTACAACCGGTAGTGTGGATTCTTGACAGTGGATCGTCAAGACATATGACTGGAGATAGAGCCCTGCTATCAAATGTGGTTGAGAAAGCTGGCCCAGTGGTTACCTTTGGAGATAACAGCAAAGGTTTAACGGAGGGATATGGCTGTTTGCAAGCTGGAAATGTTATCATTGAAAATGTATATCTTGTGCAAGGACTTGAACACAATCTGCTTAGCATTAGTCAGTTCTGTGACAACGGCTACAATGTTTTATTCGACAAGCTGAAGTGTCAGATTCTGCACAAGAAAAGTGAAAAACCCTCCTTAATGGGAATACGGAAAGGAAATCTGTTCGTAGCTGACATGAACTCTGGAAGCAATCTTGAAGTCAATTGTTTCTATGCAAAAGCATCGTCAAATGAGAGTTGGCTATGGCACAAGAGACTTTCCCATCTCAATTTCAAGACAATGAATTCTCTTGTCAAAAGAGAATTGGTAAGAGGTCTGCCTCAGCTGGAATTCTCTCCAGAAGGACTATGTGAGGCTTGCCAGAAAGGAAAGTCAAAGAAAGCAAGTCACAAAGGCACTGACACATCTTCCATAACTGGTGTTCTGCAATTATTGCACATGGATTTATTTGGTCCAGTTAATATCCTTTCTATGTCAAAGAAGTGTTACTGTCTTGTGATAGTTGATGACTATTCCAAGTATACGTGGGTTTTATTTCTTCACTCTAAGGATGAAACACCACAAGTTGTGATTGATCATATCAAGATGATTGAGTTAGATTCTAACGTCCCTGTTAGAGCAATAAGGTCAGATAATGGAACAGAATTCAAGAATGCACTTCTAAATGGATTCTGTACAGACAAAGGGATTACCAGACAATTTTCAGCTCCTAGAACCCCTCAACAAAATGGAGTGGTAGAAAGGAAGAATCGTACATTGATTGAAGCTGCAAGAACGATGTTAAATGAATCAGGTCTTCCAATGTACTTTTGGGCTGAAGCTGTCAATACTGCATGTTATACTCAGAATCGAACTCTAATCAACAAAGACTTCATGAAAACTCCTTATGAGATTTTGAATGAACAGAAACCTTCTATCAAATACTTTCATGTATTTGGTGCCAGATGCTTCGTGCTCAAGGATGGAGATGATCGTCGTGGTAAGTTCGAGGCAAAGGCATATGAGGGTATTTTTGTTGGATATGGAAGAAGATCATATAGAGTGTATATCATTGATCAACACAAAGTAACTGAAAGTGTCAATGTTACATTTGATGACACTAAACTCCCTAGTATCCAAACTGAAGATCCTTCTGAGAAACTGAAGTTTGATGATACGTCAGATTCAGAGTCAGAACATGGTCAAGAACCTGAGGTTGTTGCTGTTGAAGAACCTGTTAATCCTGATAATACTCAAGGTAATAGTGATGGAAACTCTGGAAACAATGGAGATACCACTGCTACTGACGGAGAATCTTCAAGTCAACATGGCAACAACTCAGGGGGAGATGCTGAAGGATCATCTAGTAGGACACAACATCACAATGAATTTCAAGGCGAATCATCAAGATCAAATCTTCTAAGACAGACTGTCTGGAATAAAGCTCACCCTTTTGAGTTGATTATTGGTGATCCAGATGTTGGAGTCAGAACTAGACGTGCTACTCAAAATGAGTGTCTGTTCTCTGGATTTCTTTCTGAGATGGAACCTAAGAAAATTGAAGAAGCACTGACTGATCCAGATTGGGTGATTGCTATGCAAGATGAACTCAATCAGTTTGAAAGTCAACAAGTCTGGAAACTGGTACCTAGGCCTGTACACAAGAAAGCTGTTGGTACAAGGTGGGTATTCAGGAATAAACTAGATGAAGATGGTGTGGTTACAAGAAACAAAGCAAGACTGGTAGCTAAAGGGTATTCTCAAGCTGAAGGTATTGATTATGATGAAACCTATGCTCCAGTGGCTAGACTTGAGGCCATCAGGATATTTCTGGCATTCGCAGCATTTTCAAACTTTAAAGTTTATCAAATGGATGTCAAGAGCGCCTTTCTGAATGGAAAGCTGGATGAAGAGGTATATGTAGAGCAACCTCCTAATTTTGAAGATCCAGATCATATGGATTTTGTCTTCTTTCTTTTCAAGGCTATCTATGGGCTAAAACAGTCACCAAGAAAATGGTATGACACTCTCTCTGAATTTCTTATTGAAAATAGCTTTATTAGAGGTGTCATAGACAAAACTCTCTTTTCTAAAAAACATAAGAATGATACTATATTAGTCCAAGTCTATGTGGATGATATAATATTTGGGTCTACTAATGATAATCTCTGTAAGAGATTTGCTAAGTTAATGCACAGCAAGTTTGAAATGAGCATGATGGGAGAGCTGAAGTTCTTTCTTGGATTACAAGTAAATCAAAGGTTAGACGGAACATTTATTTGTCAATCCAAGTATCTCAAGGAACTCCTCAAAAAATACAATCTGGAGGATTCTGCATCAGCAAGGACTCCATCAACTACAGCTGTCAAGCTTGGACCATGTGAAAACTCCATTAAGGTAGATGTCACAAGCTACAGAGGTATGATTGGCTCGTTACTCTATCTTACTGCAAGTAGACCAGATATTATGTATGCTACATGCCTATGTGCAAGGTTCCAAGCGGATCCTAGAGATATTCATCTCGTTGCTGTTAAACGAATCTTAAGATATCTTAAGGGAACACCAAATCTAGGTATTTGGTACCCTAAAGAATCTGGTTTTAACCTTGTCGGATATACAGATTCAGATTATGCAGGAAGTGTTGTTGATAGGAAAAGCACCTCAGGAAGTTGTCAATTCTTAGGAAGCAGGCTAGTCTCATGGTACAGCAAGAAACAGCAAACAGTTTCCAACTCAATGGCCGAGGCTGAATATATTGCTGCTGGAAGCTGCTGTGCTCAGATCTTGTGGATTAGGAACCAACTACGAGACTATGGCTCTGTATTGAACAAGATTCCTATTTTATGTGACAACACAAGTGCAATAGCCATCACCAACAACCCTGTGCAGCACTCGAGGACAAAGCACATTGACATCAGGTATCATTTTATTAGAGAGCACGTCATGAATGGTACTGTTAAACTATTTTTTGTTCCAACAGAAGAACAAATAGCAGATATTTTCACTAAACCACTTGATGAATCCACATTTACCAGATTAGTTGGTAAATTGGGCATGTTAAATAGTTTTTGTGATTAATTTAATTAATATCTGGAATCTGTTCTTGAATGAATTTACAAATGAATTTTTCATTAATGAAAAATTCATTTGCAAATTTATTTTATCATTTTATCATATTTCTTGCTTATTTCTATGTAATATATATTATCTTATCTATGTTATTTACTCTACTTGTTAATTTAAAATATCTCAGAATATTTTATTTCCTCTAAAGATATTTTTCTATGAATTTTATTTGCTAAAATTCAACAGAAATCTATTTTTAGAATAAAAATAATTAATTCTGAAATATTGTCTTTGTCTCTGTGAAAATTTTAAGTGTTTATTTCAGTTGTACTATTATGAAATATAGCTTCAGTACATTAATAGTTGTCTGTACATATTCATTTTGTTTTTCTACTGCAAAGACAATCGGCAAGATAATTAAAATTGTCTTGCTGAAAATCATTTCAGTAAACATGAAAATATAAATCTGTTAATGCTTATTTTATCTTATTCTAGAAAGACAATCGGCAAGACAATTGAAAATGTCTTGCTGAAAGTCATTTTAGTAATAATGATTGCTTATTTTAAAATCAGATTAATTTTATAACTGGCAAGACAATCGGTATGACTATTGATTGTCATGCCAGTAATAAAATTAATATCAGAATTATATTGTTTTATTTTGTACTGGTATGACAATCGGTATGACTATCAGATTGTCATACCAGTTATAATTTTAATACTCATTCTGTTATTTTTTTTCTTCTTTTTGCCTGGTATGACAATCGGTATGACAATCCCGGATTGTCATACCAGCTGTTATATAAAGGCTGTTGCTGTGTTGTTTTTCACCAATTCAACTTAGCAGTTCATTTTCAAAAAATTTCTAACAGTTTTCACTCTCATTTTCTCTCTTCTCTCTCATCGAACAAACAAAAAAACAGTCACCATATTTCCTTGCTCGAGTTTTTACTCAGCACACTTAATCATCACTTTAGTGATATATACATATAAGTATATACATAAACAAGTGCTGTTGAATTTTCTTAAAAATAAAAGTTATTATAAAAAAAAAAAAACGCAAAAATCAAATTAAAATCAGTTTGCCCCTTCAAATTCCATTTTAATTTTAATTTCTTATTTGTGTCTTTTGGTGTGTCAAAACTGTGTTAGTGATTTAAGAATTTTAACGAGATACATTTCTGTCTAAATTTTTTGATTATAATTAATTTAATTTGAATTATTAAATTAATTTAATTAATTCGAATTTTCTTAATATTATTCTTAAAATTCTGAAAAGCTTGTGTCTTATTATTATTTTATAAAAAATGGCTCTCAATTTCCAAATTGTCGCGCATAATCAAGTTGGTTATTTCAATCCGGAAAAATGTGATGTTGAAAAATTTAAGCCTTGGATTAGATTTTTAAATGATCATTCGATTGTTAGCTCTGCTATTAAATCAAATGTGATTTTAAACGTCGATCTACTTAGACTGATTTGCACAACTTCTACTGTGGCCGATGATTCAAAATCTTTTTCATTCACCATCGCAAACACACAGTATGTAGTTGATGAAACAGTCGTCAATCGTGCGTTAAATTTTCCACTAGACAATTTCTGTAATTTACCCTCTGAAAATGATATCACAAATTTTTTCAATGCTATTCACTATCAGGGGGTGATCAATTTAACCAAACTTTCTAAATCAAATTTGGTGTCTGAATGGGATATATTCTTCGATACACTTTCCAAAGTGTTTGCCAACTGCACAAAATCTAATTTTCATAACATTACTTCCACCCTGCAGTATATTGGTCTTGCGGTTGTTTTCAATCAAAGAATCAATTTTGGCAAACTACTTTTTCCCATTCTCTTGAGACGTCTAACTTCTGCTTTACGTGATCATTCTACAAATCGTAGGGTATCATGTTACTATGCTCGTTTTCTTATGCTTATAGCAGATCATCTACTCACCCCTGAACACAAAGCACTTTTTGCTAACTCTGCTGTAACCGAACCCCCACCAGTTAGCAAAAAGATTTACACTCGCCAAGACACAACCTTCAAATTTATGCAAGTACCAGTACTTGTATCTGCTTTCATGGCCAATTATATTCCCTTGCCTATTTTTAATCTTCCCGGCCATGAACAGCAACCTCAACCTCCAGTGGTTCAAGCCACCCAGGCTCTTCCATTACAGGTAGTAACTCATCACTCTCACTCTCACTCTCTTCCTACTTCTGTTAACAGACCCTCAGTGGTTGATAGGGCTGACCATGAAGTTGTAGAACCACAGCTTCAATCCCAAGTCATAGAGCCAAACACAGAGTCTCATTCTATCTCACCCTTTCCCCCACTGTCTAAAATGTTACCCAGAAGATTACTAGGAAGTAGTACAATGTCAAATATGAGTGAACCCTCAGCTCTGCCTCCTCCTAAGAAAAGAAAAACCTATTCTGAGGCATCTGAAAGCCCATCCTTGTCCTCCCAACAGGACATGGACTTTGAAATGGCCAATGAACAGTTACTAGAGGCATTCTCTCAACAGGATGCATCTATTGAAATTCGCCATCGGGCCATGGCATCTTGTACTGAGTCAAGCACAATTCCATTACTCACAATGGAACCATACACTTCCCCAGATAATACTCAGGACACCCAGCGAGGAGTGCACGTCGAGTCGGTTACAGTGCCTGCCATAGTTACGGCAGAAGAGCAGTCACATGCTTCAGAGGGAAAATCTGACTCTCCGCCATCTTTAATAGAGTCATTTTCTCCCCTCCCAGATCCAACAACTCTGGCTCCCTTATGGGATTCTCCACTCGCAGATTTATCTGGAGAAAGTGGAGGGCAACTCGGTCAATCTATCCCTGAAGCAATTCAGACATCTATTCCAAAAGATTTGATAGCATTGACTGAGGATCGGGACTCGCGAATTCCCATTGCACCACCACTGACCTCTCTTGAAGAGGCTAGGGTGATTTTTAATGCAGGTACACAAGAACAGCAATTGGAAGACTCCTCACGAGCAATCATATTGAGAGAAACACATGCACGTGAGATGAGTGAACCAAATACGAGTGAACTTCAGGTGAGAGCACACACAGACACTGATACTGTCAACCTGTTATCTCAGATTGCTGCCCTGAAAGAAGAACTTGCTAAAAGTCAAGCTGAAGCTCAAGCATTCAAAGCACAAGTGGTTGAACGGTCTTCTTCTTCCACCTCTGTCGACAATCAGCTTGCAATCATAAGGAATGGCATCTCAGATTTAAAGACTACTGTAATACCAAAGCTCAATTCTATTCAGGACACTCCAAATTTATCAGCTGATGACATATCCAACTTCTGCTCCCTACATACAAGAATGACTTCTCTTGAAGACCTCGTTGAGATGAATCATTCACTGGACAACTCAAGATTTCTAAAGATAGAGACGGGCATGGAACATCTAAATGAAGGCATGAAGCACTTATATTACATGATCAAGAATTCTCATTGCCCTAATGAAGAACAAAGAGCTTATTTTGAAGGACCGTCTGGTGGAGGATCAGGCTCTGGAAGTGGTGGAGGTTTCAAAGGAAAGTCAGTAGAGGATCCCTCAACTAAGGGGGAGAAGAAAGGGAGTAGTTCCAAAGGGAAAGAAAAAGATACTTCTGCTGGAGATAAAGGAAAGGCTGATGATGCCTACTACAGTGGAGAACAGGATGACTTCGATATTTTTGACATTCCCACTGAACCAATTCAGGAAGATAAAGATGGGTTATTTGAAGCTGAAGAAGAAAGTGATTTTGAAGATTGGGAAGAAGAAGATACAGTGGATCCTAGGTTTGAGAAAGAATTTCAGAAAGAGCAGTCAGAGATGCAAAGAAAAGAAGCTGAACTCAAGAAGGTCTCACAGATCATTGATAGGAGAAAAGACATACAAAGAACAGAAACTCTTCAAAAGCAACGTCTTCATGACATTAAAGCTCAAGAAAGGAGAAGAGATGTCAGACTGAAGATTGGTGGAAAGTGGGATGAAGCTAGGAGAGTACTCGATATGCCTCAGCTATGCACTAACAATGATAGGCAGTTCTTACATCTTCTTGACAAGCTGGAAATCTCAAATCCTAACAATGACATGTACATGAATGCTATCAAGACTGAAGTCTCAAGGATCACAGCTGCTTTTGATAGATCCCTAAATGAGATGAGCATTTTTGTATATTGTCAGAGTGAAGGATCATTCAAGGTGTCACTTCATCTATTTGAGAATCGTTCGTTGTCAGAGATTTGGGTTCTTTTAAACAAAGTGAAAAGAAGCTCAGAGTTGAATGAAGTTCTTCGGGAAAGGCTTAAAGAGTTTGCCAGCAGGGCTAGTCCTCAAGTGGTCAACAATCCTCATCAGGTGAGATTCTTTAAGTCTGATTGTCTTCAAATCTGTCAGCTAGATGTACAATCTCTTAAAGACTACTCAGCTAAGCATCTGGTCTGGATGGAACATCATTTGAGAACTGCTGGATATTCATCCATGTTGAAGACTCAAGCTGCTGACTTGATTCAAGCTTATTGTGAGAAGAATGTTAAAAGGTACAATCAACTCAAGAATAAGTTGAAGACAGTTGGAGTTCAACCAGTCAGACCTGCAAGCTTCACTTCAGAAAAAGATCGTATCTTTGACAAGGAATTGCTTCAAGATTTAGAAGAAGGTGAAGTCAGAAGAGAAGACAACTAAAGTCAATTAGCTCAAAACTCAATGTAATATGATTAGAGCGTTATGAATCAAGATAGTCTAATGTAGTTATATGTTCAGGCTAGAGGAACATCTATCTTGTATTCACTTGTAAATTTCATTTGGAATCTGGAAAATGTTAAATATAATCCAGAACTTTTCTGCTATTTACTTTATATTACTGTTTATATCTTTTTCTTATTTGTTAGTTGAGTTATCCTCTAGGTATTTGTTGTTATTGTCTAACAAGCAAATAGGGGGAGATTGAAAGGCATATGTCATAGCCTACTCGTTTATTCGAGTATTTAACTCAACTCAAATAAGAATGTAATAAGTAAATAGTGGATCAAGCATCAGAGAGATCTCACAAAGTAACATCTGTCAAAGAATAAAGAAACATTGTTCATCTGCAGACTTGAAGATTCACTGGAAGAAGTTCAAGAATTTGATCATGCCTCAGTGATATAAATCAAGATCGTGGATTTAATCAAGTGACAGAGATCTCGTCAAGGTATCATTTATTACAAGGATTCAATCAGAACAACAAAGTCAAGACATGAAGAAACGTCACAAAAGTTAGTCACTCATGAACCAGACAGTACATCGAGTGTCAGCATTGAAGTGACGGAATTGATTCATAAGTCTCAGAGACTTTCAGAAGATTGTCAGAAGAATGGATGCTGCTCAGGGATAGTATTAATTCACTATTAATTAATTAAGTCATATAATTTAATTAAGAGAATAAATTAAATCTGCAAGGATTAATTTATTGATTAATTGAATTAAATTGATTAATTAATTTAGAATTAATAATGAGGATTTTCAGAATGTTAATTGATTAAAATCTGTGATAATTCTAAAAAGACAACTGATTGTACTAGTATGACAATCGGTATGACAATTGATAGTCATACCGAATGTCTTGCTAATTCAGTTGATTGTATTGATAGAATTTTCAATTAGATTAAAATCAATTATGTATTCAGAAAAACAATTTCAATTGTACTACTATGACAATCGGTATGACAATCAATAGTCATACCGAAAGTCTTGCTAGTTCATTTTAATTGTCTTCCTAGCTCTAATAGATTGTCTCACCGAAAGTCTTTCAAGCTCAAATAGATTGTCACACCAGTTCAACAACTTCGGCTGTGATTGATTAAAAGAAAGCAGAAGACAATATCAATAGACAACTCAGCAAAAAAAAACAGAGTAGCACATACAGAACAAGAAAACACAGCAGAAAACAAAAAGAAAATATTTCATCATTCATCTGCTTATTCAAGATCAAATATTCTAGTTTGTTAATGTTAAATCCAAACCACTAGAATTACTTATCTTGTTCTTGTATATCAATCTAGCGGATTAAAATCCCTAGAACTTAATCTCAAATCGCTTTTAGCATTTGATCGTTTAATTACAAAAATAGAAAAAGTTCATGTCGAATTTATTCTAAATTTGTAATAATTGATTTGAGATTAATCCCTTGTAATCGATACCGTAGTTGTAACACCTTTCAAGTTTAATAAAAGTTTTATTTAACTTGAATTTTGTTTCACAATTTTATTCCGCATTTTATTCGACGAAACGGTATTGTTTGCATTCAACCCCCCCTTCTACAAACAAATTGGGACCTAACAAGGTTGACTGACATAGACTTCCTCCTTCAAATCTCCATTCATAAAGGCACTTTTGACATCCATTTGATAGACTTTGAAATTGGCATGGGCTGCATAAGCTAAAAAATTGGATGGCTTCAAGTCTTGCAACAGGAGCAAATGTTTCATCAAAATCTATTCCTTCTTATTGACAATAGCCCTTAGCAACCAATCTAGCTTCGTTCCTGACTACTATGCCATTTTCATCCATCTTATTTCTGAATACCCATTTGGTGTCTATTGGATTCTTTCCTTTAGGCTTGGGCACCAGCTTTCATACATTATTCCTTTCAAATTGGTTTAGCTCCTCCTGTATAGCAAAAATCCAATCAGGATCCAACAAAGCTTCTTGTGGCGCCCTCCAAAACCGGGTCAGAAGTTTGGGGTCCACACATACACACATCTTATTTATAACCTGCTTATAACAATAATAAAGATAATAATAATATGCAGTGACCCTAGTTACCAACTACCACGGACCGCAACAGGTTAAAGTATGCACACAACCCAAACACACACTTATATTACAAACCGTTCAAATCCCAGCTATCCAAACTCAGAACTGAGTATTAAACATTATTACAAACTTTTATAAACTTAAATTACTCCAAAAGGTGCCTACTAGATTAACTTGATCAACCTGAACCCCTAGCTCTCGTGCTGGACTGGGGATCTGCGTTACCAACAGGTTCCTTCTTAACTGGAAAAGAACATAAACAACATCGCACAAATGAGCTAACTAGCTCAGCAAGTCACAATGACAAAACTGAGAATAATGATCATCAAGTGAAAAGGGTTATGATATCAAGTGAACAATGAATTATGATTTAGAATTGGATATTATATTTTCATTTTTAAAAAAAAGGTTAGGTTGATGATCAGTCACGCACTAACCCCGAGCAAAGCACAGAGCACTACTCTAACTACTGGATCCAAGGCACACATTGGCCTAACTTGACCATTTATATGGTCTGACCACGAATCTGGTCCACAATTTTATAAAAACAATCCAATTCCAACATAATAACAGAATAAACAATGTAAAGCAATAAACAGAATCATAAACAACACTGAAAGTTCGATAATGAAATGGTTTCAATCTTCATAAGGATCAATATGGCATTTTCAAAGCTTGGCTGTTAGGTAATAAAAGAATTGGATAACAAAGGAATCAACATTTCAAGGTTTCAAGGATTTGGTCTTTCAAAGCATAAGATACAATGGTTTGAATATGTAAGTAATCTGGTTCAGTGTTTGGTATTTAGTTTGTATGTATTTGTGGAGTAGTATCGTATATTTGAGGTTCGTATTTGGGTATACAACAATCAATGGTTTAGAAAGAATTAGGTTTACGGATCAAGATCAATATCTGGAATCAGGGTTTAGAGGACTTGCAATATAAAACAGGATTATCAATCAACTACAGTATATCTCGAGAAAGTTCAGAACAATTGCCTGGTACTAGCTTGCTATACTGCACTAACTTCCAATCACAACCGTCTACTCCTCGACTATTTGTTTCCCTTCCCTACGCCTTGCATCTTCTACTCACATATCATAAGCATCTATCAATACTCTGCTTATATGATTCTATTCGACATACACTTCTATCTACCCTTCGTTTCACCCAAATCCGATTAACGGATTGAAAGTTACGCTATAAACAAGTAAACATCGAACATATAGACCGACAGTTAATCAACAAGTCACACATATAGCATATAACACGTCAAACAATCAATGATATATCATTTATAAAGGAGTCTCGGGTCATAAACAGGCTTTCGGGTATTTAAAATGATTTTTGAAATATTTTTCGGAATTAAAACGGTCGTTGGATCAATTTCAGAGTAATAAACAGGGTTCGGTTGGCCAAATCTGGCTTCAAACCAATTTTATAATAATTATCGAGCCTTGAAACCAATTTAAAATAATATTTTAAAGCTCGAAATTATTTTTCAGAATTTTTAAATCATTTTTAAATAATTAAATCTAATTAAATAATTAATTAAAATTAATTAATAATTAATTAAAGAAATTAATCAATTAATATTTGAATTAATTGACCAATTAATCAATTAAATATTACCTGAAATTAATTAACTAATTAATTCAGATTTATTTTTGAATTAAAAACAATTTTTGGAATTAAAATAATAATTATTGGAATTTTTGGAAATAAAAAACAATTTTTAAAATGATTTTTATAAAAGAAATCCTATTTTTGAAAATTAATAAAACAGAAATACTATTTTTACAAGTTTGTAAACAGAAATCTTATTTTTCAAACTTATAAAAATACAGGGACTCAACTGTAAGGTTGATCAAACTACAGGGGTCAAACTGTAGTTTGACCACATTCTTCACCATGTCGCCGGCGTCGCCATTGCCGGCGACACCGAGCTCGCCGGAAACGTGACAGAGGCCTCGAGTGGCCATGAAACACTCCAGAATTCAAGAATAAACCATATACAATTCAATTATGTAAACATAATCTACAAACACATCCGAAATCGATCGAAACGATCGAAACAAAAACTCCCCGCCGGCGAGTTTATATAAAAACCGGCGAAACTTCAAACGACAACTCCGTTCGATCCAGGAATCGTCTGATAACGTGCTATATATGAATAGATTGCAAATTTCAAGGGGAACAAAACCCACCCCTTTAGAACATCTGATAATCCCTAAATAAGAAACCCCCAATTTTAATCAAGAACATTCAAACGAATATAAACCCTAATTATACAATTCGGGAATCAAACCCTAATTTGAACATGTTATTGAACTCCAAATCAATCATATGACATACCAAAATGATCAGGAAGAAAAGATCTACAACATGCAAACATCAAATCATCCAAACAATAACTCGGACAAAAATTCACACTTTTAATTCTTAATAATTCGAATATAAAACAGTTTATAGGAAAATAACCTTTGATTCTGGGTTGAAATTGATGGCTGAATCAGATAGGAAATTTTTCAGGCTTCGATTCGAGTATATGCACGCCTTAATCCGATATCGGTAACGCCTCTGAATTTGTGTTTGATTACGAAGAACAGTTTATAATTATAGTATTTTCTCCGTAAAAACTCTGTAAATACTGTTTGCAAATGATTTCTGGTACGAAATAAAATACGGTAAGGGCTATTTACAATTACAGAAAATTAGTATCCCGTTGGATCATTCCAGATATAAAATGGTACGTTTATTTGTAAAAACTGATCCAAACGGTACCGGTTTTCGGGATAAATATCCAAATTAGTACAATTTGTACTGCGGTCTTGGTCTCAGCACCTGGTTACACGTATTACGAGGTGATAATTGTGATAGTTTAATAAAAAGATCCCGTTTATCGAAAATACGAGTTTTATTGATTTACCGAAACGAATAATGTATCGAAAATATTACGCCGGGACCCGTGCAGGACAAACCGTATGCCGGATCGAAAAAGTCAAAACATGGAAAATGCTCGGAATATTGCAATTAGGTTAGGAAGGAGTTCTCGAAAGATTTTCGGGTTATAAAAACATAAAAACGGATGACGTCGGTTGGTTCCCGATTGTATAAAATAGTTTTTAAATACTCGGAAAAAGATTTTATAAAATCCATATATTTCCTATAAAATCATAAATCATCATAAAAATAAATAGGAAGATTTGACAATTATCTATATTTTATTTTGGACATATAAAAATTAAAATACTCAATTAATATTATTTTTAAACATCCAAACACATTTAACACTTAACAAATAAGTCACAGAATAGATACTGAACATATATAATAATTATTTATCAGCAAAAATAATTACACGATATATTCCGGATATTACATCCTTCCCCCCTTAAAAGGATTCTGTCCTCGGAATCTCCTAAGAAAACAAATGAGGGTACTTTGTTCTCATATCACTTTCTAACTCCCAGGTTGACTATTCAACCCTTGGGTTTCTCCACAATACTCTTACTAACTTTACCACTTTATTTCTCAATACTTTCTCTCTTTCTTCTAGAATCTCTATCGGACTCTCTACATATGACAAATCTGCCTGAAGCTCTATTGGCTCATATTCTATTACATGCCTGGAGTCTGGATTATACTTCTTAAGCATCGATACGTGAAAAATATTGTGAATGTGCTCCATGTGCGGAGGTAACGCCAACTCGTAAGCTACTTTGCCAACGTGCTTTAGAATTTCAAAAGGTCCGACATATCTTGGGCTCAGCTTTCCTTTCTTTCCAAATCTCGTCAATCCCTTCCACGGTGATACTTTCAGTAATACCAAGCTTCCTTCTTCGAATTCCATATCTTTCCTTGATTGATCTGCATACTTTCTTTGACGGTCTTGTGTTGCTATCAATCTCTTCTGGATAACTTCAACAACTTCCTTCGTTTGTTGTACTAATTCAGGTCCAAGTATTTTGCGTTCTCCTACTTCGTCCCAATACACTAGAGATCTGCATTTGCGTCCATAAAGGGCTTCATAGGGTGGCATCCCAATACTAGCGTGATAACTATTGTTGTAAGCAAATTCTACCAGAGGTAAATGCTCGTCCCAACTTCCTTTGAAATCAATAGCACAGACACGTAACATGTCTTCAATTGTCTGGATCGTTCTTTCACTCTGGCCGTCCGTTTGTGGATGGTAAGCCGTACTCATATTCAATCTTGTTCCCAAACACTCTTGAAAACTCTTCCAAAATCTTGAATTAAATCTCGGATCTCGATCAGATACAATAGACACAGGAACTCCATGACGAACTACAATTTCCTTCAAGTATATATAGACCAACTTGTCGAATGAAAATCTTTCATTTATAGGCAGAAAATGAGCTGACTTGGTAAGTCTATCCACTATAACCCATATGGCATCATGATTAGCCCTTATCCTTGGTAATCCAACTATGAAATCCATGGCAATATGTTCCCACTTCCATTCTGGAATCTCCAATGGTTGTAGCAATCCACTTGGTCTCTGATGCTCTGCTTTAACTCTCTGACATGTATAACATCTGCTAACCCATTCCGTAATTTCCCTCTTCATATCTGGCCACCAATAATTTTCCTTTAAATCTCTGTACATTTTGGTACTCCCTGGATGGATTGAATACCTCGAGTTATGAGCTTCCTGTAAAATTTCATTCTTCAACTCCGTTATTGGTGGAATCCAAATTCTAGAAGAAAACCTAAGAATACCTTGATCGCCCTTTTGCGTGCACAATTCTTCACCTACGAAACGATTTATGTCCTGATCCATCACTTCTTCTTGGCACTTCTTTATATTCTCTAACAACTCCGGCTGGAAAGTCATACTATACACTTTCGCTTTTTCAGGCTTGCAAACTCTAATCTCCAATTCCAGTTTCTGAAATTCCTTATATATCTCTTCGGGTACCGATAACACGTTTAGCTTTTCTTTCCGACTCAACGCGTCTGCTACAACGTTTGCTTTACCGGGATGATAGTTAATCGTGCAGTCGTAATCCTTGATCAATTCTAACCATCTCCTTTGCCTCATATTAAGCTCCTTCTGTGTGAATATGTACTTCAAGCTTTTATGATCCGTATAAATCTCGCATTTTTCTCCATATAGATAATGTCTCCAAATTTTCAAAGCAAAAATTATGGCTGCTAGCTCCAAATCATGAGTAGGATATTTCTGTTCGTGTGGTTTCAGTTGCCTTGACGTATTCGCAATTACTTTATCGTGCTGCATCAGAACACATCCGAGTCCTTTATGAGAAACATCGCTATAGATTACGAAATTTCCTTGATCGCCAGGAAGTGACAAAAACAGGTGTCGTGATTAATCGTTTCTTCAATTCCTGAAAACTTTCTTTGCATTTATCGTTCCATATAAACTTTTCATTCTTTCATGTAAGCTTTGTTAATGGTGTTGCAATCCTTGAGAAATTCTGAACGACTCGGCGATAATATCTATAACACCCTCCAAATCCGGGGTATAGATTTGGGGCATTATTAACAACAATTACCAACTATACCTGCACAAGCGGAATATTAATATAATAATTACCCCGAACTATCACTACTCAGGATCTTTTAAGGGTTGAGGTTGGAAACAAGAATCATGCACTACACTTTATTACAAACCCAACTAAATAAAACCTGTCTCAAGAACTCTCTTTATTACAAAACTTTATTCTATCTACAGTTTCACTACGCAATCTTTTATTCAAACTACACAAAACTTTTATTCAACCCAACATCACTTCTTATCCTGCTACACCTGATCTGGCAATTCAAAGCTCTCTTCGGGAATAGGAAGGAACACTCTTGGTATAAGAGGGTCCCGCTGCTTGACTCGCTTCTTGACTATGCGGGTCCTGATGGGTTTCATTCTCTACCTTAACTGTAAAACAATAGGAGTGACAATAAAAGAAATGAGCCAAAATTGCTCAACAAGCCTGCAACAATATATATATATATTATAAAGAGAGAGAAATAAATGAACCAATAAGCTGCTGGTTTGAACAACCATCTGTATCTGTATATGATATTAATTTGCCAATGATGGCGAGTGCCAAATGAACAAGACTGGAAACAAGAACCAACATATGCACTATAATCTGCTGATCAGTCAGAATATAGTGCGGATCTATACCCAACTGCATAGACCCAACCAACATAAGGAGTACTCAGGCAACTATGGCCTATTAATTAATGGTCTGGGAAAAATCCAGCCTTTATAGTAACCATCCAGTCCAAGGCTGAGCATCCGGAACAATCGATATGCTATTGATATATCCCAACACCAGGATATACCAGAATATATGTAACAAGGGTAAAGGAATTGAAATATGAACAGGGAATTTCAATAAATTGGGTAAATCAAGAATTGAAATGAAATGGAACAAGTGATAATAAATGGGTAACAGTGTATATGAACAATAATTATCAAAGAGAATTGATACGATAGAAAGGAAAGGAAATATAAATCACTATTCTGAATTTAGAATAGGGGAAAAACTTGCCTTGCGCGTACTTAACCTGGTTTAACTTACTGCCTTCTGACCCTAGCTTGCTCTGCCTTGCTAACACTGAACAAATCATGGAAAGATAGGTGTTTAGATAATTTACTATATACGTGTATCTTGAATTGATATCACGCAACCTTATCAGTCTACCCATGCGTTTCTATCTGACTCGCATATATATACATATATTTACACAACACATTTATGCACATAATCACATATAACACGTAACACATAAAGCACATAATTAATTTCTATATTTATAATTATTTTTAGAATCAATTCCGGGCTTATACCTGCATTACTAGTCGTATCTGATTTTATTATAATTTTTCGGGATTTATTCGGCTCAATTATATCCCTACTAGGACCTATGAACTATCAATTATCACCAAACCACTCTTTTCAGAAGAAATTATAACTTACAACCATTTTTATTGGATTCGTCTCATTTTTCTGAGTCTAGAGGTATTCGTTTCACTCAAATCGGACTAACTGTTGAATTGTTATGAATTAAACACTGATAATTCAATTTATATTCATTATAAATAATTATTACAACCTTTTAAATCCTAAAATAATTTTTACATAATTATTTAAGAAAAATCAAAGTCAAAAATAAATTTTTTTATAATTTTTGGAGTTAAAATGAAGAAGTTACGATTTATTGAAAATTATGTGATTAATTATTGAAATAATTAATCATTTAATAAATAAATAACTAATAAATAATTAATAGATAATTATTTACTAATTTAAAATAATTAATCCCTAATTATTAGGATTAATCACAATTTATTATAATATTTATAACTTATCGATATTTATTCGATTAGATCGATTATTTACAAATAATCAATCGATTTATTAACAGGATACGCTA